>NW_025110147.1:105996-108026 GCF_011392965.1 Frieseomelitta varia
TTAAAATTAAGATACAGAAATTAAGACAAAAATTCCTTTAAAATTAAAATAAATATTCCTTTAAAATTAAGATAAAGAAATTGAGATAAAAATTCCTTCAAAAATTAAATAAAAAAAGAAACAAAAAAAACTTCCCACCACAAACATGATATTTTCCCCATTATTCTATTCTATTGTTGACAGAATATAATAGAATAATATAAAATCTATTATTATATTATTTTATATATATATATTTTTTTGTATGTACATGTATTATATACACACACAATTATAGATTATCTTTTTTTAATTAGAATTGGTGATGCTGAATCAAATCGTATAATTTCTGAAATTGAACCAGTAAGTCTCGAATGAATTTTTAGAATTCTGCAGCTGCAAAACGTTGTATATACTTACAATTAGATTTATTTTGTCATTTAGAGTCTTCGTCTTCATATCATTTAATTCCTAAGCTATATAATATTCTATCTCATTTCATTTATCTGATTGCATATCATTCACTCTGTTCCATTCAATAATCATTATATTTATTCGAACTGTTTCATTTTTAAAAAGTCTTTATTGGAGAATTTTAACCAAAAACATTCGAATTTTCGAATTACAAATTCTCTGAAATTCCCTGAAGGAATTTTTCTTGCATATATTTACATTTGTAAGTCGCAAATCTCGTTCCCTTTGTGATAAATAAAATCAGTTACAGACAAAAGAGTAAAAACTAAAATATTCAATATTCAATGTTATTAAATACGAGTGCCATTCTCGGCAAAAACTTTGCTCCTGCTGAGCGGAACTTTTACGAGCGTTATCAGGGAGAAAATGTATACGAATGCATAAAAGTAATTTCATTTGTGCCGAGCACAGGGAAACTTCGAATCAACAGAACTTTATCCAATGGTAACTTAAGCGTTCGTCTCTTCCGCGTTTAATAGATTCACACGCTGCGGCGTGCAATTGCTCACGTCGAATTTAAATATTTCCTTGATTAGTGCAGTCGTTACGTATCGTTACGAAATATGCCAATGTTGAAAATCAATGCTCACGATAGAAATATTCATTTTGCAAAGACGAGATGATTTTAATTAAAGCTCGGCAGCCACCAGTTTATTATTTATTTTTTATTATTTCTTATTATTTATTTTTATTTATTTTTTATTATTTATTTTTATTTATTTTTTATTATTTATTTTTATTTATTTTTTATTATTTATTTTTATTTATTTTTCATTATTTTTTATTATTATTTATTTTTATTTATTTTTTATTATTTATTTTTATTTATTTTTCATTATTTTTTATTATTTATTTTTATTTATTTTTCATTATTTTTTATTATTATTTATTTTTATTTATTTTTCATTATTATTTAAATTAAATTTCTTTGTTACAACTGAAATTAAAAATTCGTCCTCGAAGGGGTTAAATTCTAACTCAAACCCGTGATACAGCGTTCGGATAATTATGATACGATTATATTAACTTTTTAATTTACAAAATTAACGTTTTTATCAACTATATAATTTCAAAAAAAATTTTTCTAATTATCTACAATTCCCAAAATTATCATTCCACTTGAACTATTTTTTGAAATACTGAAATTATTCTAGTTGCGAATTATATAACTGTCCTAATAATTATTTTTATAATTCTAATAGCTTTAAAATTAAAAACTTGTTAAATCAAGATGAATCTTCGAAAAGAAAAAAAAATGATTATAATATATTAATTACATTAAATAAATTACTATAATATATAATTATAATTATAATATATTATAATATAATTATAATTATTACATTATAATATATATATAAAAAATAATAATTTATAAAAATATATTCAAATACTTTCTAAATACGATCACAATAATATATAAAAAAATAAAAATTATAATAATAATTTTTTCTTAGTAATTATTATTTATAATTTCAGTAGCTTTAAACTTAAAAATTAGGCGAAACAGTCTTCCTCACGAAGGAGAGACCGAACGTGGGTATTTTCAAAAAGAAAAAAAAAAAAAAAAAAAAAAA
>NW_025110147.1:108657-112495 GCF_011392965.1 Frieseomelitta varia
TATTAAATATTAATTTAAATATTAAATATATTAAATATTAATTTAAATATTAAATATATTAAATATTAATTTAAATATTAAGTATATTAAATATTAAATATTTTAAATATTAATTTAAATATTAAATAGTTCAAATATTAATTTAAATATTAAATAGTTCAAATATTAATTTAAATATTAAATAGTTCAAATATTAATTTAAATATTAAATATTTTACAAGTTTTGTGAAAGAGACGTACAACTTTTTTACAAAGAAGAAATTGTTGAAGCAGTAGCTCAGTGTTTCGAATTTCAGAACTGTGAAACCATGGAACTTCGACTTTCAGAAAATTCTATTAAAGAATTCTCATATATTTTCGGGTCAATGAACTCGACTTTGGCTCTCTGAACATCTACCTAAAAAAAGACACGCGACACCGGAGAATTTATGATCAGAATTTCGATGGAATCCTCGCTCACGAGAAATTTATTATGTCGACCGTAAAACACTTTTCCCAATTTTATTTGAAAGAATGTTTTTAGAATAGTAGTTCCAGAGTGGAGCAGCCTGTATTGCGTGCAAATAAATTTGTTAATTGAATTAACCGTATTTACCTATGCGCGTTAATTAGGCTGCCAATTGAATTATTCGCAGTGTGGAACGATTACTTCGTATTACCATAATTATAATGTATTTTCGTGTATTACTATTTATTATCAGAGTTATGCAACTGAATTTCGTATATTCATACAAATTTTATTTGCATTGATTATAACAATAACTTATTGTTTATTATTATTATCTACAATTTGTATTGTGATCATTCGAATGTAATAATAAATTTTCGTATAATTATAAATTTCGAATATAACGAATCAACAAGTGAGATTCATCGTAACATAATATATTATTAAATACCTACATACCTAGTTAGGTATTAAATACCTAAATGCATATGTACGTACCTAATTGAAAGTTGATCAATGTTGATAGTTACTATAACAGAAATCGTCATTTGCTAATAGATTTCTCGTCAACAGTGGCAATAAAACAATTATGCAAATGACTGACTATGGATTTCTCTTTAGCATACGTTGAATATTAATCGATGAAACCTCGGTTAAATAAATTTTGCATATGAAAAACGCGCGAAATTTCTGCGAGATGATTGTTCCTTTTCTTTATTTATAATTAAACTGATGCAAGAATATTGCTTGTATTAAAGCAAAAAAAAAAAAAAAAAAAAAAGAATACTCGTTATAATATTTTTTTCCATTTAAAACAGCCTGTTATTTTTAGTAGTTCTTTTTATTTTTAATTACAAAAGGAATGTTCAATCCTCGATGGCTGTTGCTTTAATTCTCAACGCTTGTTTATTGCTTGTCAGAGTTATTTACTGCTTATTCGAAATAGGTCGTAATTTTGAAAATAATAAGCAATCCCGGAAATTTCTGACTTGTCGCAACTCTTATTGTTAATTTTAGAAAAAAAGTCAAGCCAATTAAGAAACGTCCGCAGCACAAATATCGTTAACAATAATACAATGACACGCAATTTCGAGTTGGCTAATTAACTTTGCAGTTAATGCAACATCAGTCTTAGATTAGAAAGAAGAACGAATTTGCAAAGTAAAAACACGTCTGAACGATACTTGACTGAAGTTTAAATATAGCGATAGCTAAGTATAACTACAAACTATAATTTAAGGCTATTGTATTTTAATTTTAATTATTGCAATTTGAGGCTTGAGAGAGAAAAAGAAAGGAAGGAAATCGAAAGGTAAAAACGAAATTATAAACTCGTAAATGCTAGTATAATATACTATTTGTGAATGTTGGTAAAAGTCTTGGCTTAAACTGGATGAAACACAAAAATACTGATTTTAATTTCGAATTGGGAATGATTTTAATTTCGATCGACAAATATTATTGTTATATAAAATACCACTTTCACCTTACGCAAACTTTCACCTTCGCTTTCTCGTCATTTTAATAAATTCATTGCACTTCTCACAAAGAAAAAAAAGAGAGAGAGAGAGAGAGACAGAGAACGAAAAGAAAAAGAAAAATTAATTTTGAGATCAGGATCGACAATTGGAAAATAAACGTTTATATGGAGTTCAATATTTAATCTTGTATTTCAAGTTATGGTTGCACTTTATATATGTATCTTTTCATGTTTTAAATTCTTTACGATTAAAAGAGCACGTTGATTTTCAGATAATTCAACTATATTCAATTAGCAAAAGATTTAACTTAAATTAACATTTTAATGATAATAATTTTAATAGTAAAATATGTAATAATAAAGTATGTAATAATAATTTTAATGTTATTGGTTGAATTATTGATTGGATAATATGTCAGCAATATTTATATTACAATTATAATTAATTAATTGATGTTTTTTAAATATTACACTGAACAAATATTATTAAATTTATTAAATATATCATTATGTATATTATTATTATGTAATATTATTATATATTTATTATTATTATATATTAAATTTATTAAATATTATACTCTTATTCTTCAAATATAATGACTGAATTTTAAGCAAATTTTTTAGTTTTTCGAGCATGGTTCAAATAATAAAACTTAGATGGACGATTAGATACTTTATCTTTTAAAAAACTATATTAAGTTAACTATGTTAAGTATATCTTTATTTTTAATTATTTCATATTTTATTTAAAATTATATTATACTTAATATTAAAATACGATTACTTTATTTAATATTGCAACGAGTGCTATAGTTTAGGTTTATTTACGTACTTTACATATTCGTGATTCACAATCTAACAATAACAAATACTTCATCTTCGATATTTTATATATATTTTTTATATTCTGCATCTTTTTTATATTTTTATTTTTTTTCGAATTTCCCCAAAATACATAAAAAAATCCGCAATCTAATTATAATAAATAATTATAAAATATAAATAATTATAATTATTAAAATATTATAAAATATAAATAATTATAATTATTATGAAGTATAAATAAAATTATAATTATTAAAATATTCTAAATGTTATAAATATTAAAATATAAAAAATTATAATTATTAAAATATTCTAAATGTTATAAATATCAAAATATAAAAAATTATAATTATTAAAATATTATGAAATATAAATAATTATAATTATTAAAATATTATGAAATATAATTATAATTATTAAAATATAAAATATAAATAATTACAATTATTAAAATATAAAATATAAATATAATATAATTATTAAAATATAAAATATGAATAATTATTTGGCCTTATAAATTAATAAATTCACAAGTCACTTTAGCTCGTGACACTGTAAACACTGCAGATAAAAATACGACTGTTAACCCTTTGAAGAAGACGAAAAAGTTACAGTAACCGAGCGAAAAATCCCGAGCCAGGTTGACGTGTAGTTTTAACAAGGTCTCGGAAGATTATACAAAGCCCTTGCAAAAAAAAGTTCCGAAAGAAACACGTTAAGAGACGAGAAGCGAGAATAAATTAACGCAGCCCCCCAACACAACGGATACACGAACGTATCGTTCCAAAGGGTCAAAACGAATCGCGCAAAACACAACACGGTAAACACAACGCTGTTACTCTCAAGACGAGGTGCAGAAAGAGAGACGAAGACGAACTCATTTCGTGTCACGTGACGTGCGGCCCCAAGGTTGGTGACTTTTTCGCTCGAAACGAAACGTGTTTTTAACTGATACACAAATGTGATCTACATTCCAAACGACTATGATTACGCCGGTGGGGGTTAATCGAGATTGTAGAGCTTCCATCTTGCGAATTACGGAGCTCCCTGGAAAGATCTGATTAAAGAGAAAAAAGAAAAAA
>NW_025110147.1:112599-134777 GCF_011392965.1 Frieseomelitta varia
AAAAAAAAAAAAAAAAAAAAAAAGGAAACGAGATAACGACAGTAAATGACACGTAAGATTTATTATTTGTATTCATTCAGCGGGGGGGAATTTCTCGTATTACACGTGTTTTCAAGCAGTCTCCGAGTTTCACAACGAGTTTATTAGTCTCTCCTTCAAATCGACAAGTTTCTTTGTCTCTCTTCGAGGCGCACGAAATTTGATGTATTTTCAATTTTCGTCGAACGAACGGGAGAAGGGGGCAAGAATCCTGAACGACAAAATCGCTTTGCTTGGCAATCGGTGTGTTGAGTATCGTGACGTTTCGCATGTCACGTCTCGCGTGTGTTATCTTCGAGATTATTCGTTTGTCACGTTTTGCGTGCTACGTCCAGCGAACGGAGCTCTCTGTCGGCGATGTTTTTCTTTTTTTTTTTTTTTTCTCTCTGTGTGTGCAAGTGCGAAAGATCAGCTGCGCCGTCGCAGTATGTAAAAACGCTTCGGCGTTGATTAATAATTTTCCTACGTTAGCAAGATGTCCGACATCACGTGCTCTGATATTGTAGGAGAGGCCCAGAAAAAAATGTACAAGAAAGGTTGAAACGTTTGCACGACATCTGTCTCTTACAGGGTCTCACGTTTTTTTTTTTTTTTTTTTTTTTTTTTATCTTGCAATGAGAATCTCCAGGAAGAAAAACAAATGTTCGTTCAGTTGTTTTTGGTGTTGTGTACGTGGAATTAAAAAGAGCGACGTTTTGTATGTTATTAAATATAATTAATGTGATATAAATGTTTGTATATTGTACATAATACAATTACAATACAAATTATGTATATCTATAATTAATAATTAATATAGTATAGATAATATCATATGATATAATAATAATTAATTATTACATTATTATATTAATATATTGTTATTATACTATATTAATATAATAATATTATAATAATTAATCGTCTACTAGTTTCATTACAAATTAAATTAATTAAATGAAATAATCCAGAAGAAATAAATCCATGTCTAATTATTATAAAATCCATATAGTCTTTCATATAATCTTAATTTTGTTATTAATACTATTCTTATTAATATAATTCTTATATGAACAACTGAATAACAACAATTAATTTTATATCTAATTGACAAACATATAATTTTTTAAAACAATATTCCAAATAAATAAATTATTATTAAATATAAATAAAATTTATATATATATATATATCTTTATTAAGTATATATATAATATCATATGATATTATAATAATATAATAATAATTATTATATTATTACATTAATATATTGTTATTATTATTCTATATTAATATAATAATATTATAATAATTAATCGTCTATTAGTTTCATTATAAATTAAAGTAATTAAATGAAATAATCCAGAAGAAATAAATCCATGTCTAATTATTATAAAATATTTTCCATATAATTTTAATTTTGTTAATAATACTATTCTTATTAATATAATTCCTATATGAACAACTGAATAGCAACAATTAATTTTATATCTAATTGACACAAACATATAATTCTTAAAAATAATATTCCAATAAATAAATAAATTATTATTAAATATAAATAAAATTTATATATATATATCTTTATTACGTATATATACATTAAGTCTTTATATATGTATATACTTATAGAAATTTTAAAAAGATGGTAAAATAGCTATTTTCAGTATAATATCTATTAGATGTAGTCTAAATATAATCTGTTAAATATGTCTCTGAATTTTACAACTTACTGATACAATGAATCATACTGACCTCTCTGTTCATACATTTTCTGTTTCTTTTTTCTTTTTCTTATTTCTGATTTATATAATTTGTATACATTTCCTATACCTAACTCGTAACTTCTATATATACTTGTAAATTTATTCTAAACTCGACCAATGTAATTGTATGTAGACTGGCGTTTGCACAAAAATTCAAAGGCGCAAGTATTGCTAAAAATTATACGAGATTATTATTCAAAGTAACCTACATGCGACTACTTACAGTCAATCGGCGAGACAAATTTTTATTTACCTCGAATCTCTTAAATATTACGTTCGAAAAAATTATAGAGTTTGCGCAACAGTCGCGTCTTATTGCAATAATGATGATGTTTTAATCATCATCATCTCAGGATGTTTTACATAACACGCGTAAATACATGTATCCGGAGATGTTCGAATATTTTCCCGAGCGATTGCAAATTGCGTGTGATCTGAAATTTCCAGAAGGAATTTTTTTTTGCTTAGAATTTAGAGTTTAGATCGAATACAAAGTGATAAAAAGTGAATCGTGCGAACGGTCGTAAAATTCCGTGCTATTAAGCCGACTTGTTTCTAGCAATCAGATTGCCGAGCCGAGGATTTGTGTGTGTAAGATTTATGCGTGTAAGTTTCTTTTCCTTACACGTTTTCTCTTACGGTCGTTCTTTTATCTTATTTTATTTTTTTTTCTTCTTGTTTTATTTTTTGTTTTACTTGTTTACGTCACTGATCCGTTTGTTTACCAACTATGAAAATCATCGTCATTTTAGGAACGAAGTTTTGGAAAATCTTTCAATTTTGATAAATACTTTGTGAATGAAAATAATTTTTTTTTTTTAAATACCTCTGTCGCAAAAATTTTATTTCTTATTATGGCATTAATATATAAAATAGTTTATTAAACGTTATTATTACTTACTTACGATTTATTTATTGTATATAAAATATAATTTAATGTATATTTATTTATGAAGTACATATTTTAATATATGTATAATTTAATGTAATTTATAATTATATTAATAATTATAAATGTATTGTTCATCAATTATAAATATTTATTATTATTATTATTATTATTAATTATATTATTATTTATATATTGTAAATATATTAATAATTATAAATATATAATTTAATATATATTTATTCATTTATGATATCTCATATCATTATATGAATTTCTGCATTGTATGAATATATTTTATTCATTGCATATAATACTTAAAATTCAATTGAACTTATTTTCCAACTTTCAATATGAATTTTTATCATTAATTAGATCCTGCTAATAAAATGAACTGTAATCTTATTAATTAAATCTTAAATCTTATTGTATTATGTTCAATATTATATTTAATCTCGAGCAGAGTTCATTCCTCGATTTCAATCACGAGTAATTTTATTTATAGCAAACGATTAGGCATTCATTGTTATCGGTAGTGAATTTCGTTGGAAATATCGTATCAATTATTATATCGTTTACGTGTCAAAAGCGAATGAGTTCAAATCTCCGATTTAGATTTATCGATATCTTCAGATAAACGTGAAAAATCGTGAGAAATTAATATTCTGAGAATAACTTTGGGTACAATGTACATATCACATTCAACGTAGATCTGTTATTATGTCATACTTATTTGCCATCAATCACAGAAGTTACAAATATTTAAACAAGAGCAGAGATTTTATTTTTACTTTTCTTTCTGGACTATAGTTCATTTGTCGGTTATAGAAATTTTTGAAAAATTTACATTTACCTGGTGGAAAGCATAAATGAATAGAAACAAAGTCTACCTTATGCAATTACCTTATTTATTCATATCTTCCTTTAAATAATCGCAAGAAACGTTGACAAAGTTTAATTAAAATTCGTAAGTTGTCCAAAATCCTTTGAGAAATTTCGCATGACTGATTGCTATAATTTTGAAATAATATCTACCTGTTGCTATTAAAATTTTAAACCACTGTTGCAGCAACTCGTCAATTTTTTTTAATCCTGAGCCACATTCTCACTTCAACAAAAAGGCAAAAGTTTGAACAGAAATTATATCAACGACAATTATTCTGCTTCTTTTTTTTTTTTTTTTTTAAATCTTTTAAACAACCGAACTTGAGAAGCAGGCTAACTTGCCTACCTTTTAAAGAATCGAAGCAAACGACTCCATTTTCTCTCTCTCCATTTCATCAATTTTCATGTCGTTTCATGTCCATTTCAATGATTGAGAAACAAACAGCTGATTCAGAGACGGTGTTGATTCAAAGATCACGTCGCACCGTAAACTTCCGATCTTATTACAACAGCTTGAACTACTCTGCGTAACTACGTGGGCACCACCTACTAGCACGTTCGTATGACATTTTCCACTTTGTTAGGGGATAAACTACTTTGGATTTCAAAGTTGAACACATTCGTCGAGGAACGTCTTGTAGTTTCGTACGTACGCGCCGCGTGTTTATCAGCCAGCTCTCAGAGTTGTTGAGAAAGTTTCTAAGCGGTCGATATATTCCAGTCTGCGTGGGTGGTAAAATCAAAGGAGAAGAAGAAGCTTATCCATTCCGAACTTGAAACGTCAAAATTTTAGCAGAATTTAGCTAAGCCTGCTTTTAATTTAACCTCTTGCGCACGTCGAGCATTTTTTCCTCTCAAAATTGCAATATTTTTCTCAGTTTTAGGTATTTAAGTAAATATTTAATGCTATAATATTATTATAATATTAATATATATAAATATTATATTATTAATATAATATAATAATATTTATATTAATATTATAAATATTATATAAATATAATGTTAATATAATATTAATATAATATAATAATATTATAATATTAATATTATAAATATTATATAAATATTATAATGTTAATATAATACAATAATATTATAATATTAATATTATAAATATTATAATGTTAATATAATACAATAATATTATAATATTAATATTATAAATATTATAATGTTACTATAGTATAATAATATTATAATATTAATATTATAAATATTATATAAATATTTTAATGTTAATATAGTACAATAATATTATAATATAATATAATATATTAATATAATGTATTATAATAATATTACAAATTAATATTACAAATATTTAAGTGAAACAAAAAATAAATTTATTACTTCTTAATCATTTCTGTTCAGTGATATCGTGCAAACAGAAAGCGACGAACCTGTTGTGTACGGTTTTGGTCACTCGTTATGGTCCGCAATCAGCTGCCAGCGCAAGTGAGATTAATCGAGTACGTTAAATCGAGAGAAACTTAAAGAGAACCGACTTCAGGGTTTGTTGTGAAAACAAAATAACTTCTTCATCGTTCGTTTATGCTAGATTTTAATACAATTTGATAGATTGTTATCTTCTACTTGAATTTCCCTGACACGAGTTTTATTTTTTAATTGTTCGTAGTAATTTTAGTATTAGCAACGTGAATATGCAATTCCAGTGTTGCACGATGAGTCTCAAACATGTTTAAAAGTAATTTCACAGAAATTTCGAATGTTTAAAGAAAAACAAGGATCCCGTTTCTTTTTTTAATTTTTGTTTCTAGGCTGCAACTCGATACTAGATTTCAAGTATCACGCCTAAAGTAAAATCTGTAAGTGAAATTTTCTTTCGAGTGTTTCCCCCTTTTGCACAAATCAAATTCCCCGAAATTGAAATTAAAATCATCTGTCAAACTAGACTAACTTCGACAGTCTATTTTTATTCTTATTTCTTCAAAATTAGATTTCAAATATGAAATCTAAAGCAAAGTCCATGGGTTTAAACTTATTCTCTCTTGTATAAATTAAATTATCCAAATTTAAAATGAAAATTATTTAAATTAAATGAATCCAAAATTAAAATTATTATACATATAATAAAATTATTTTAGTAATTACTTTTCGACACGCTTGATACTTTTAATAAGATAGTTTAATGTTTTTTGACATACATACAATGCTGATAAAAAATACATGTGATTTTCGTATGATCTCTACACGTTCACTCCCCTCGAAACATTTTCCCAAATAATTAACAATCTCGACAATATTTCATCATTCAATCTATATATAATATTTATTTATTATAAAATTTATTATATATATAATATTATAATATTATAATAAATAAATAAATATATATATATATATATATATATATTTGTAAATTAGTAAGAAATTACTAACGTTTCATAGCAATACTGCATTAAAATATTGACTTTACGAATACGTATTTTGTAGAAATATTAATTCTAAATTCTTCCTGAAATTTCGCTGTATCAGATCAAGTGATACGATAATATTCCACTTACTGACACGAACTCGTAAATCGAGTTAAAGATTACAGGTATTTTCCACGAAGTCACGGGAATCTAAATTATCCTCCTGACACTTTTTTTTTCCTTTTTTTTTTTATCGAACAATTATCTACGTTCACACCGCGCAAGATCTGCGCAATACCGATATGAATAAACAGTTATTTATTAACGTACGATTTAACCGATGCATATTTCCTTTTTTTTATCCACGATCTTTCATAATTGTAATGAATTATTTATTACTAAACTGCGGAATATCTTGAAATTGCGAAATTGCAGAGAATGCACGTAACACGAGAAAAATATATAAAATGCCCGAACTAACACGTGCTCTTTCTATAACATTTGCCGTTTGAAACAATTTTCTATTGAGATTTCATTATTTATTTATTTCTTTAAATTATATTCTCGCATAAAAATCGGCGTTATTTATTATATTATTTATTTATTGCCTAAAAATACTATTTTATTATTATATTTGGCATCGTGTTATTTATATTTTATATATTATATCAACTATATTATATTGTATTATTTATGTTTATTTATTTATATTTATTATTTTATATATTTATTATTATGTTTTGTCCATCGAACACAAGTTATTTATTATCTATGAACACAATTTTATTATTATATTTTACATCATACTATTTTATTATGTAATATTATTACCTATATTATTATATTTTATTATATTATTTTATTACCTATATTAATATATTTTATTATACTATATTATTACTTATGTTATTACATTTTATTATACTATTTTATTACCTATGTTATTATATTTTATTGTATTATATTATTATATTTTATTATATAATATTATTACCTATATTATTATATTTTATTATATTATTTTATCACCTATATTAATATATTTTATTATACTATATTTTTACTTATGTTATTACATTTTATTATACTATTTTATTATCTATGTTATTATATTTTATTGTAATATATTATTATATTTTATTATATAATATTATTACCTATATTATTATATTTTATTATATTATTTTATTACCTATATTAATATATTTTATTATACTATTTTATTACCTATGTTATTATATTTTATTATATTATATTATTATATTTTATTATATAATATTATTACCTATATTATTATATTTTATTATACTATATTTTTACTTATGTTATTACATTTTATTATACTATTTTATTACCTATGTTATTATATTTTATTATATTATATTATTACCTATATTATTATATTTTATTATACTATATTTATTATTACTATGTTATTATATTTTATTATATTATTTTATTACCTATGTCATATTTTATTATATATTATTTATATTTATTTATTATCGTGTTCATCGGGAATAAGTCGCAATTAATCAGCATATTACCCCACGCGAACTATACCGAGAACTTTATTATCTAGATTACCTAACAGTAAAAATAGATCATCCATTATCGTAAAATGTTTCATAAAACGAGCAACACCATCAGTTAATACGTTGCTCGTATGTACAGTGTCAGTTGCCACGAAGTATTAAATTTATTCGGTAATTTCAATCTGCACGCAATGTTACCAAGCGACTAAATGAAATGTAATTTTCAATTTGTATTTAATCTAGTTCTTATTTTTATGCAGTTTCGTAATACGAACAATTTTTATGAAGGCAACCGATCCCAATTCTTATTTCCAATTGCAATTTTCCAATCGATCTATAGGTATGTACTGTACGTATTATCCAGTTTATGTAATTTTCATCAGCATTAATAATACGCGTGATATAATGATTTAAAACGACGTAATGGCATAATTTTATCTAATTTTGCTTTTAAGCATTCATCATTTTTTTTTCTATAAAAGATTAGCTAATAAGAAAATGTCAAGATCGAGCAATCAGAACAATATTAATAAAATCTTTCGAAGCAATTTCCATTTCAAACGTACGACGCATTTTTAAACGATACTTGTGTCTCATATCATGGAACTATAATGGGTAATTTTTACTTATTTAGGAGAAACGAAAATACGACAGAATAATTTTTATGATCATTTCTTGCTGCGCTGTAGTTGATCAATAAAATGTGATCACAATCGAAAATTCACGAAAATAGTTTACGCTATTTGAAAATTATATTAATATTAAATTAATATACATTTGAAAATATATTTTATGTCAGTTATATTTAGTATTAGCATTTAATTCAATTTTAAATGTTATTGTCATTAGCTTACATTCAATATTAATATAACACAGTTTATATAATAAATTGTTACGTTATACATAAATATGTAACATTTAATTTCAAATTTCAAACTTCGAATATTAATTATAAGTAAATATTTCATAAATATATTAATTATAAATAAATATTTCATAAATATATTAATTATAAATAAATATTTCATAAATATAATATTATTTCATAAATATATTAATTATAAAATATTTCATAAATATATATTATTATTTCATAAATATTTTAATTATAAATAAATATTTCATAAATATATTAATAAATATTTCATAAATATTTTAATTATAAATAAATATTTCATAAATATATTAATAAATATTTCATAAATATATTAATTATAAATAAATATTTCATAAATATATATTATTATTTCATAAGTATATATTAACATTGAAATTAAGTATTCTAATTAAAATAGCACTTCTGAATTGGAATGACCCAGATATTACCATCCAGCCACTTCATTAATAATAATACACTTTACAATCGCAAATGAGGATATATCCTTCAATCGGAAATTTATTGGAAAACACACGTTTAAATGGAGAGTCATGCAAGAAAAACATGGCAACGCGAGAGAAAAAAGAAAGAAAAAAAAAACGAGAAACGTCGCACGTCGTGCAAAATTACAAACTTTATTTCGCCGATGATCCATCGAGCCTCGAGAGCTCGAACGTTCCGGAAAATCCACGTTTTTCTTCCGGATCTCCCCGCCAGTTGCAGACAGTCACTCGGGCAAACAAATTGAAACGTTATGAGACGTTTTTTTTACTCGCGTTGATGCAGAAACCGATCGCTCGAGGCTCGAGCGGAAATCCCAATCGTTCCAATTTCACGAGGAAAGAGTATGGTCTTTTTTTCTTTCGTTTCGACGAACGAGAAATGTCGCGAAACGCGGATTATTCGGGAACGAAGCTTGTTTGCTCGTTGAATTGCTAAATCGCGGGCAAAGAGATAAAATCGGTGCAGAAAGTGTTCGTTGTTTAATGAATAATTGTAACTTTGAACGTTTCTACTTTGTGAAACAAAAATTTTGATGAAGGAGGAGAGCGGAGACTTCGATCTTTCAGGAACATTTGCAACATTTTCTCAGTTTTTAAGTATATTCGAATGTGACCCAGGCAGCAATAAATAATGAATTAATTACTTATTAGTAATTTTTATCTACTAAAATTGTTATTTTTATTATTATTAAATTTATTATTAAAATTATTATTTTCATTATTATTAAAACTATTTTTTAAATTATTATTATTATCATTATTGAAACTATTTTTTAAATTATTACTTTTATTATTATCAGAACTATTTTTTAAATTATTATTTTAGTTAAAGTACTATTATTTTAATTAAAATTATTTTTTAAATCATTATTTTTATTATTATTAAAACTATTTTTTAAGTCATTATTTAAATTATTATTATAACTATTATTTTAAGTTATCATCTGAATTGTTATTAAAATTATTATAAATTTTGTTTCATTTTATGCATATAATATAATAAAATTGTATATAATTTATATATATATATATATATATATATATATATATATATATATATTATTAGAGCTATTATAATTTTTTTTCATTTTATGTACATAATGTAATAAAATTTGCATGTAATTTATATATATAAATTATTATTAGAACTATTACAAACTTTTTTCATTTTATGTATATAATATAAAATTATATAAATGTACAAATGTATATTATATAAAATTATACATTTATATAATTTTATATTATACATTTATATAATTTTATATTATATACATAAAATGAAAAAAAGTTTATAATAATTCTAATAATAATTTATACATACAAATTATATACAATTTTATCACATTGTGTACATAAAATGAAAAAAAGGAAACATTATAATAGCTCTAATAATGTTTCTAATATATATATATAAATTATATACAATTTTATTATATTATTATATGCATATAAAATGAAACAAAAATTTATAATAATTATTAGAAAATTATAATTATTTATAAATTATTAGAAAGCGACGAACTGTTGTTGTGTACGATTTGGTCACTCGTTATGGTCCGCCAATCAGTTGCCAGCGCAAGGGGTTAATTGGATAATACCGATCAGAATGTGCGTGTATGTTTGTGCGTGTGTGTGTGTGTCTAGTTCTGGAACCGACTGTTTGCTCTCTCGCAGATCGAACGGCTTCCTGTTCCGCGATTCGACGGCAATATCGGGGGACCGGTGTCGTGTCGCTGCCCTGTTCGTTCGTGACGATCATTGTCGATCGATGTTGCTACTTTCCCCACGACGTGTCGCCGATCGTACACGAGGAAATTAGTATACACATGCTGTACGAGGATGTACGGTTAGTCACGAAACTATTCAAAAAGTTGTCGGAAATTTTTTATGAATTATTATGATACACGATGTGCATCATACGTGACAGATTTTGAGACATGCTACGTATCATGATTATATTTGGTCAGGTCTTGAACAAATCTAAACGTATGTGTATAAAAAGATTACGAGTATACGAAAGTATTCAAACAGTTGTTAAAAGTTCAGGAAAACGTATTCGAATATTTGTTGGGGCATTTCGTGGATTCGGATCTATCAAGTGTGTCATTATTGAGATTTCATTAAAATTATAATTAGACACTATTGTTGCAATTATATTGATCAAATCTGAAATAAATCTGAAAGTACATAGATACAGAAAATATCATAGGTATATATATTTTAATACAAACAGTAGATATCTGTATATTTTGCAAACATTTCTGTTATATTTGTCAAATTATTTCTATTATATTAATAAGCCTCAATGATGTAGCCATTAATACTTACATATGTATATATGTATAGCAAAATAATATATGAATATATTAAATATATATATAAATAAATATAAACAATTTGAGACAATTAAATAGAACAATTGGTATATATATATATATATATATATATATATATATATATTTATATATATGTATATTTAATTGTTACATACACATTTTCAAATTTTACCAATATAATCATAATTGTTGTACCTCGTTCCACAGTGTTGAATGTTTTATGCCATTTTTATTTTATTGTTATTAAATAATAATGAAATAAAAAATTTAAAATATCATCCATTAAATCAATTTAACATTTTCATTACATTTACAAACACAAATTAGAAATACAAATAATTGAACATCCTTTTGCAAAGTTTAAATAATTTATTTTATATTTCAATTATATTTAACAGTTGATATTAATAATGTTTAACAACGTATCTATCCATGTATAAAAATGTATCTGTGCTAAGCGTTTAAATAATTTTATACTATACTGTACTATTATAATATACTATACTGTACTTTTATAATATATACTATATTATACTGTAATAATATACTATACTACACTATTATAATAATTATAATAGTATACTATACTATACTATTATAATAATTATAATAATATTTTATACTATACTATTATAATAATTTTATACTATAACTTATTATACTATATTTATACACTCATGATATAAGTTATAGTATAAAATTATTATAATACTATTATAATAATTTTATACTATAACTTATAATGCTATTATTATAAAATTATTATAATACTATTATAGTAATAGTATAATACTATTATAATAATTTTATACTATAACTTACATTTATACACTCATAAGTTATAATATAAAATTATTATAATAGTATTATAATAGTATTATAATAATTTTATATTATAACTTACATTTATACACTCATAAGTTATAGTATAAAATTATTATAATAGTATTATACTATTACTATAATAGTATTATAATAGTATTATAATAATTTTATACTATAACTTACATTTATACACTCATAAGTTATAATATAAAATTATTATAATAGTATTATAATAGTATAGTATATATATTACAATAGCATAGGATAGTATAAAATTACTTACTCACGATAAAAAAAGACTCCGTGACATTTGAAATGGAATTTGAAAATCGTGCTTCTATCATTTTTCTAAAACCGTACGCTTTCGCAACAAATAAACTCCAATTCGATTAAACCCCGTACGTTGTTGTAAGCGTGCTTTCCCCTTTTGCGAAACGATATCGCGTTTGGAGAAACGAGTGAAACTATGCATCGTACGGTGGCTAACTAACGCAGGAAATTTTAAACGAGCCTCGGTTGCAAAACTGCGTACGAATCGTACCGGTTGTAATAATCACGTACCATTATGCGATTGTACAGGATGCGAGGAACGGAGAGAATGCAAAGTTTGTACGTGGCAATGGAACGGAGGGGTATGATGGGATAATTTGTTGCCTCGCGACTATACTTTTCCATAGTATAGTACAGGATTTACACAGGCGATCAGGATGACTGTTATTTGAGGATGACGAGTTGATTTGGTATTTAGACTGATAACGTTTCGCGTGCGAAATCATTTATTTATGTCCTTTTTTTTTTTATTTTAGAACCAACTTCTTTTTTTTCAGTTCCAATTTTCCATAACGCGATCGAAATTATGTGAATACTCCGGCGAGCTGAAAATTTGAATTTTTACTTTAAAATGTTTATTAATGTAAGTTTCTTTCTATTTTGGAACTGATTTCCTTTCAGTTCCAATTTTCAACAATTGTCAACAATTTTCCATAACACGATCGAAATTATATGAACAACTCCGGCAAGCTGAAAATTTGAATTTTTATTTATAGTAACTAACTAAGACAAACTAAGTCTACCAAATTATTACTCTCTGAAAACAGAGGGAACACTTTGTATACATTGTAGAGATAATTAATTCAATCTTTTCACTTATTGTTAGAAAGAAAAATACCGAAGATTAATAGCAGGAACACTCTGTATACATCGTACAGAAAATTCGAAGTTTTCGAGCCACAGACGAGGCGAGAGTGTTGCAAATTTAGACACGTAGGCGGTTTCCAGAGGTTTAAACAATATCGTAGATACTTAACGTCGTTCGAAAATAAACAACCGATTAAGAGCCGATTTCGAATCGTTTGGAATACGCTGTCAGGTAAAAGTGTAACTTTGGCGCGGTGACGTTCCTCCGAACTGATTTCTATATTTAACCAATAGGAACAGATCTATTTAAATGTTGGTGACTTTATTTCACCTTAACCACTTGCGCTGGCAACTCGGTTTGCGGACCATAACGAGTGACCGAACCGTACGCAGTAACTCGTCGCTTTCTTTTTCTTTTTCGAAGTCGTCGGTAATGATGTCACTGGATAGAAATTATTACGAAGTAACAAACTTNTTTAAATTTTAAAGCGATCATGAACGTGCATTGATTTAAGATTTGCTGGAGCAAGTATAATATAAAACAGTTAACAGTACACAGTTTCGATCTCTGGATATTCAATAATATTTAATTTATGTTTCAATATCAGCACCATTCTGTTTCTTTTAAACCGTTGCGCTGGCAACTCGGTTCGCGGACCATAACGAGTGACCGAACCGTACACAATAACTCGTCGCTTTCTTTTTCTTTTTCGAACTCGTCGATATGATATCACTGGATAGAAATTATTACGAAGTAATGAACTTGTCACGTGTACGATTTGTTACATTTACGTATACTTGAAACTGAGGAAATGTTGCATTTCGGGATAAAAAAAAATTCTCGACGTGTGTGGCACGTCATTCCTAGCGCAAGAGGTGAATAAACTCTCAGTTTCGTGAATTCGTAGAAATCAATCTTTCGACTCGTCGGTACAAAGCAATAGTAACTGCTTTATACCGACAACGTTCGCAAATTGCAAACGTTTCGTCCTTTTATCACGAACGTTCACGATTTCTCATTTCTCATTCGCGGTATCTTTAATGGAAAATTAATGTATCACTGGCACTTACGGGACTCGGAGGTGACTGATAAATTCTTGAAAGCTTCTCGCTGTACGATTTATCATCTCGAATGTTAAATTGTACATCGAATGGACAACGAAAGATTCGAAAGATAAGCCGATGAGCAAGCTCAAACAACGAAAATCTCGTTGAACATTGTAAGTAGTTCGTGCGTTTTAAAAATAACAATAACGAGCGAGTTTATTATCGTGTTCGATAAACAGAAAGTATATTTTGGGTGTAGAATAGGAAAAAGTAATTAAAAGAAGTTTTTGCAGCCGTGGCGAAAAAATTTGGGCCACTTACAATTGTTTTATATTTCTAGTAAAATTTATAGATTTCTATGGATTTATAGATTTTAGAAATAAAATTTATAGATAAATTTTTGAAAAAATTTGAAATTATTAAAAGTTTACGATTATTATTAAAAATTAATAAGATTGTAGAAAAAAATTTATAAATAAAATTTAAAATTTACGTAATTGAATGTAATTTGACGATAATTTTTCTAACAATATCGCTGCATTTTCTCTATGAATTTTTCAGCGAATTTTCAATTTTCGTGCAACTGATGAACATGACTCATGAACTAACCTTTTGTCTTCTACAGTATAAAAACTGTATAAAAGAATTGAAATCAAAATTCGATTGATTCAATTGACTTTTCCAATGTCACCTTAATTTTTTCCAATCCGCGTGGAGAGGATTGTTTTCATTTTGAAAAATAGTTACAGTTACAGACAATTACTGAACTTAGAAAAAAGAAAAAAAGTATGATTGTGGAAATGTTTTTCTTTACAACGTTGTATTATGTTATCTTGCAATATTCTCCGCAATATATATTTTTTTTATTATATCATTATTGAAATAAAATATATTATTTTATTATTTGTGTAATATATACTATTATTAATAATAAATATATTATTTTATTATTTGTATAATATATACTATTATTAATAATAAATATATTATTTTATTATTTGTATATATATAATATATACTATTATTAATAATAAATATATTATTTTATTATTTATATATATATATACTAATAAAATAAAATATATTATTTTATTATATTTTATTATTATATCATAACCTTAACGAGAAAGAAAAGAAATAATAACTTACAATTAGCCGAATTGGCTCATCTCAATCTGTGCGCGAATATTTAATTACAATTAAACCATATTACACGACAAAATTAAACAGACAAACAAATTATATCTCTATTTCACCAAAAAAGTCAATACCAATTTCGTTGAAAGAGTCTACAGGTAAACACGGTTTCAGTAAAAACCGAGAAAGCCATCGTTAACGATGAATTCAGTCGTGTTTACTCAGAAATTTCCAGCTTCCGTGATGTATCGTCACGTTTGCCGTGACTCAAAATACATCGGCACGTTCGCATTCTTAAAGAGAGGAAAACAAATTAATCGTCTTTATCAATCTCTAGTTCCTGACGTCGAAAAATATTCCAACCGAAAAACAACTCGGTTTAATTGGTTCGGTCGTAGTGAATCACAAATAACTACTATACGTAAATCTATTTATCTATAGTGTGTTAAGATAAAGAAAACGTTGAATATTTGTACTTTTTCTTGTATTTTTATGAATATTTCGCAATTTTCAATTTGTTAATATCACATTTAA
Source organism: Frieseomelitta varia (assembly GCF_011392965.1). Lineage (NCBI taxonomy): Eukaryota > Metazoa > Arthropoda > Insecta > Hymenoptera > Apidae > Frieseomelitta > Frieseomelitta varia. Next base: position 128,470 of record NW_025110147.1, read on the forward strand.
TTGATATAAACAGACATTTTATAGTTTTAAATACCGACGATCACTATACTAATATTTTTTAAACCTACTGAACTTTATATATTTGATAGTAAATATTTTTTTTATATATAATTATTACATCAATATTGTAGCAAATAATATTTTTATAAATAGTTTTCTAAACAGATCTTTCACGTGTGCAATTAAAATGTATACAAATGAAAATAAACAATATGGAAAAATAATAAATAAATAAATAAATAATAAAATAATAAATAATTTTCAAAGATAATAGTTTCTGAATCTGATTTTAGTTTAAAGCCTCAGAAATTTTTTTACATTTTTCGAAATTTCTCGGTGAAACTTCATTTAAAAATTTCCCAATCTATATATATGTTTCGAATAATTTCGAAATTAACAGAAAATTAACAATTTCTCAATTAAATCGTATTTTCTTTTTTTTTCAAAATCAAAATTTAAATCATCGAGACACGAAATTATTTTTCAAGTGAAATGATTCGTCTAATTAATGACTCTTCAAAATTTAAATCCTCCTCGATGTATTTTCAAAATCCAACTATGAATACAGTGTTTTTTTTTTCTACCAACCTTGATCGAGACTTAAATTTCGTTCAAATCTTCAATGTTTTTTTTTTTTTTTTTTTTTTTTAAATCAAGCCTCACTTATTAACCTTGATACTTAGCGACCATCTTCGATATTCCTACAGATTACGCTACAGAATTTGAAACGCATCGCCACGATCAGATAGTTGCTACGAGTTATAATAGAACCCGGGCTGATTTTCATCTTCCAAGCACAGGCGAACGTGACACCGCGGTTATTGAATTTTTCTATTATTTCTCAACGTTGCGTTGTTACCTGACATTCTTCATGTGTCCCCGGCACATTTCGGAACACGTGCTGTTGCGAAACAGAGGTTCGATCGTTTTTCCGGAACTCTGGTCACACTCACGTGGAATTCCAGACAAAAGTAGTCGCATGCCCATTGAATTAACCCGCGATTATGCACAAAATGTACAATAATGTATAAACTGAGGAAAATTATTACCCCGATTAGTGATTTGTGAACACTTGGCGATGGAATTTTCGTTAATTCTTGCGAGTCTCAATAAAAACGGGAAATCTAATATTCTCATTTGTATAATTATGTATTATTAATTAATATAATTAATATTTGTGATATATAATATATTTTAATATAATATTCGCGATGTATAATATATCATATTTAATATATTAATATATAAATAAATAAATATATATATAATATATTTTATTATAATTATAATAAATTATATATCACGAATATTATATTACAATATTAATATATAATTTAATATAGCATTTATAATGTAATTAATATTCGTGATGTATATTTTAATACAATATTCGTGATGTATAATATATAATATTTAACATATATATATATTACAAATAATATATATATTTTATTATAATTATAATAAATTATATATTACGAATATTATATTATAATATTAATATATAATTTAATATAGCATTTATAATGTAATTAATATTCGTGATGTATAATATATTTTAATATAATATTCGTGATGTATAATATATAATATTTAAGATATATATATCATAAATAATATATATAATATATTTTATTATAATTATAATAAATTACGAATATTATATTATCATATTAGTACATAATTTAATATTGCATTTAATGCAATTAATATTCGCGATATATAATATATTTTAATATAATATTCCTGATGTATAATATATAATGTTTAATAAAGTTATATTATAAATAAATATATATATATAATATATTTTATTATAATTATAATGAATTATATATCACGAATATTATATTACAATATTAGTATATAATTTAATATTGCATTTATAATAATAATTAATATTCGTGATGTATAATATATAACATTTAATGTATTATAAATAAATATATGTATATTTTATTGTAATTATAATAAATTATATATCATGAATATTATATTATAATATTAGTATATAATTTAATATTGCATTTATAATAATAATTAATATTCGTGATATATAATATATTTTAATATAATATTCGTGATGTATAATATATAATATTTAATATATTATAAGTAAATATATATAATATATTTTATTATAATTATAATAAATTATATATCACGAATATTATATTATAATATTAGTATATAATTTAATATTGCATTTATAATAACAATTAATATTCGTGATGTATAATATATAATATTTATTATATACACACCTCTTGCGCTGGAATGACGTGCCACGCACGTCGAGAATTTTTTCTCCCAAAATTGCAATAATTTCCTCAGTTTTAAGTATCTTATCTCAAGTATAACACAGGCGAAACAAATAATAAATTTACTACTCCTCAGTAATTTCCTATCCGCGGCGATATCGTACCGACGTGTTCAAAAAGAAAGCGACAAGAAGTTGTTGTATATACGTCGGTGATTGGTCACTCGTTATGGTCCGCGATCGGTTGCCAGCGCATGTGGCGTTAAATGCGATTTCAAGGAAACCTCAAAGCTGTAATCTTAATTTCACTCCACAATTTTCCGATAATAAACGTCCACGATAGACCACGTCTCAAGGACGTGGCTTGACAAATACCTAACCTTCCAATTACAAGCCCAATTTCACGAGATCTAATCGCGAAATAACATGCACAACGCTACGATGAATCATTGCTCGCTTCTTAATGGGCTGAAAAATTCTCTCTTGTGCCGAGATTACAGAAAGGTCGGACATCGGTGATATTTGGAGTCAGATCTATTTGCATTCTTCTCGAAAGTGGCGCGAAGGTCAGCGAGAACGAGTTCGAAGCAAAACTGGAAACAGTTAACGTAAATTTCAACGAGGCACCGCCGTGAAAAGAACACACCGTGGCCACGAACTTGGTTTCAGTTTACCGAAAGGAGAAAAATAAGAACAAGAAGAAGAAGAAAAAAAAAACAACATCGATCAACATTGAATTAACTTTGTTAACTGAGACAGAACATACGAAGTATCTTCTAGAATCCCAAAGGAACGTTCGACGAATTTTTGCCTTCTTTTTGTGCTTGATTTAGCATCGAGCTGACACTGAAAATATTCCAACGATCGAGCGAGGTTTTTGAATTAGAATATTCTTATCGTGTGTTTCATAAAACGTTCGAGTTTCGAATAAATTTAACGATATATAGAGAGAAATTATTTAACTTTCCTTCGAGATCGTGGAAGATGATAATTTCGCAATTTTATTTTCGTCAAACTTAATAATTATTTTCAAATATTTATAATTTAATATATATTAAAATATATATAATAAAATATTTATAATTATTCTCAACTTTGTGATATTTAATTAATTACATGCGAAGATATTTACATAGTCCAAAGAATCAAGAAAATGATATTTTTAACGTAATGATGCAACGTACAATTGTAATGATTGTACAAATTAAAATTAAATGTTATTTCGCTGTAACAACGATTACAATAAAATGGCATTTAAACTGCAATTTATATTATAATTTGTACAATTGTTTTAATTTTATTATTTACAAAATTCAATACAGTGCAACCTGCAAAGTGAATTTTTGTAAATGTAGAAAATTTAAATTTCATATTTTTTTTTTTTTTTAGTAATTTCCCTCCAAAAATATAATATTATAAACGTATAATCTTGTACAAAAAAATTTTTCCTCTAAAAATATAATATTGTAAACGTATAACCTTGTACAAAATATAATCTTGTACAAAAAAAAAAAAAAAAAAAAAAAAAAAGAAAAAGGAATGAAAATTAAGCCAGGGATTAATCGTGTTATTTATACAACGAAATTAAGAACAATTACCAAGAGAAAAAAAACAAAGTTAATTGCTTTAATTTCTCAATCGTAAGACGTCAAGTGTTCGAAGCATTCTGATCGCTCTTTTTATCTGTTGATAAAAGATGATCGACACTATTCACGACTAATAATCGCTAATAGTTCTTGTCATTATGCACGTGTTGCACGTGCAAAAACCGTGCATTCGATAAATTTATTTCTATCGCGTAGCAACTGCTACAAATACTTGATCTTCATTCGCTTTGCAAACTTAGTTGCTTCGCCAATGGATATCCAACTCTATCTACACGCTAGATAAAGATCGAGAAAGACTTGCAAATGAAATCGTATCTTGGATCTGTTAATCAAGTAATTTCCTAACCAAAGACTTGCAATAAAAAGCAAAGCTGAACATGCATATGGAATTTTAATTACAAATGATGTTTTATTGAATATCTACGTGCCGAATGGAAAAGAAAGCAAAATACGTAGAATGCTTTGGTTTGTCAAGAAAAATTTTACGATCTTGTCGTCGTCATTGTTCTAGGAGACACACAAATCATTTTCCTGAACTCAGTTTCGCAGCATAATTAATTAATTTTACGACGAAAAGTTGTACGACACTTTAAATTGTCATAACTTTGTAATAAAAATAATATAACAATCTATCAGGCTTATATTGTAAACATATATATATATACTAATTGTAATATGTGTGTTAATTATATAACAATTAATATTATATTTATATCGTGTAATAATAGATTTTATATAATATTGTAAATGCAATATAACACTGTATACATAATTACTTTGTAATTACATATACAGTACACATACAATTATTGGTACAAGTGTAATTATTATATATACAAGGCAAAAAGAAGATAGCACACTTTAAAAATTGTTAAATTATTAATTATTAAAAATTATTAAATTATTAATTATTAAAAATTATTAAATTTTAATTATTATAAATTATTAAATTATTAATTATTAAAAATTATTAAATTATTAACTATTAAATTATTAATTATTAAAAATTATTAAATTATTAACTATTAAATTATTAATTATTAAAAATTATTAAATTATTAAATCTTTTTACTAAACAAATGATACAAAATCTTTCTTATATGCATTCTTCTTGAGTAGTGCTTTTATCAACACGTATAAATAACATAAATTAAACTTTTTAAAATAAATTTTGTGTTATTGAAAAAAATATAGAAATGTGATAAAAAATTTGTAAAAAACAATAGATACATTTTAAAAAATTTGTAAAAAACAATAGATAAATTTGTAGAAAACAATAGCACATTTTGTAAAAAAACAATAGATAGAAACAAAAGATACGAGTTTTATAATTGTCTAATACTCAGTATGACCTCTGCATTTAATAACACCATCCTTTGAGGCAAAGATTTATATAGTTTCTTAATCCTTTGCACTCCAACTATATTTCAATTTTTTTTTTTTTTTGGGCAATTTAAAAATATCGAGTCTGACTCAACATAAGAGTTGCTCTGATAAAAACTTCCATTCCTCCACAGTACATTCTTTTAATTTATTGACATTGACAAATTGTCTTCCATTTTGGTATCTTCAGCAAATTCTCCCAATAATTTTCTATAATATTTAAGGAAACTAAGCTGGCCATTCTAAAACACGAATTTGTTTCTCTGCAAAGTGTTATTTGTTTTATTTTCTTGTAATAAATTCTATTAATCCATCTTAGTAACCGATACGTCCTCGAATCATTATACAGCCGCCTCCGATGGGTCGATGACTCAGATGTTGTTGCTCCTTTCGTAAATCACGATAATAATAGTGGAGGTCATCAGGTCTGTCCAACTTGAACCTTTTCTCATCGGTAAATAATGACAATCTCGCTGACATTTCTCATTCATATAAACTGTTTCACGTTTCTCTGCTAACGGCAGAGTTTGCTATGCTCTTGCTTTAACCAAGGTTGCAGTTCTCGTCATCACCTTGAGATCTCGGAAGCACGACAAGATTCATGGCCATCATAAGATGTCCTTGTCGAAACAACGTAAGACTTTTTTCTATAGCAAACAGTTTAAGAGAAAAGTGGTTAGCTTCGTATGGAACGCCCTGTATAATCCTTCTTTTCGTTATTTGTGTAGTATTCGACCATTATGAAACGCAAACTATCTGATATTTCTTTAAGTGCATCGAATATTGTATTTATATTATATTCCACTATATTATATTCTCCTTCTTATATAATATTATATTTATATTATCTTTTCTATTTATATTATATTACAATTATAATATAATTATATTATATTATGCTTCTTATATAATATTATATCATTTCCTTCTGTTTATATTATATTATATTTAGATTATATATATATATATATATATATATATATATATATATAGATAAATAATTATAATATAATATATATGGAAGAAGATGATATAAATATAATATTATATAAGGAGAA
>NW_025110147.1:135016-142760 GCF_011392965.1 Frieseomelitta varia
GTAGAATATAATTGTATTATAATTTATATTATATTATATTTATATTATAAATATATATATATATATATATAGATAGATAAATAATTATAATATAATATAAATGGAAGAAGATGATATAAATATAATATTATATAAGAAGAAGAATATAATATAATTGTATAATAATTTATATTATATTATATTTATATTATATTCTTCTTCTTATATAATATTATATTTATATTATCTTCTATTTACATTATACTATAATTATAATATAATTATATCTGCTTCTTATATAATATTATATTTATATTATATCCTGTTTATATTATATTATAATTATATTATATTCTTCTTCTTATATAATATTATATTTATATATCTTCTATTTCTGTTTTATATTTATATTTATATATCTTATATTTCTGTATTATATTTATATTATCTTCTATTTCTGTTTATATTATAATTATATTATATGTATATATATATAAATAATTATAATATAATATAAATGGAAGAAGAAAATATAAATATAATATTATATTAGAAGAAGAAGAATATAGTAGAATATAATTGTATTATAATTTATATTATATTATATTTATATTATAAATATATATATATATAATATATATATATATATATATATATATATATATTATATTATAATTATTTATCTATATATATATATATATATAGATAAATAATTATAATATAATATAAATGGAAGAAGATGATATAAATATAATATTATATAAGGAGAAGAATATAATATAATTGTATTATAATTTATTATATTATATTATATATAATTTTAATATAATATAAATAAAAGAAGATAATATAAATATAACATTATATAAGAGGAAGAACATAATATAATTATATTATAATTTATATTATATTATAAAAGCAGAGGAATATAGTATCAGTATGTATTTCACACGTTTTTTTTTTTTTTTATACACATTACGCGCATTCTTCGCGAGTCCAAGTTTCCCAGGGGCGCGTAAAAATCCGCAGCCCCCGGTAATGAAAGACCGGCGGCAGAGTTAATTTCACGGCTGTTAATACCCGGCAGACTCTGCTTTCATGCTATTAAGACGTTAGCTCACATTGATCTTCCCGGCCGGTGAAAGTTATCGACGCGATGCTTATCCGATCGGCGTTACGCTCGATCCCTCGAATTGATTTTTCTGTTTCTTCTTCAAGTTCCTGGAAAGCGCGCGGGACGATTGATTTCGCGAAAAGTAAATCGCGATGCATGGTTAATTACACTATGATGTTCATTGGCTAGAACGCGACCTCCTTGCTTTGCAACAAAATTATTTCAATATTCGTAAAGTTCAAAAGTGTCAAGGCAAACAATAGAGACCTGTTTGTTATTCAGTACGAGGAACGAAAGAAGAACGAAGATAGTCTATGAATTCTTGTTCATCTGACATTTTTACAAAATCTTATTACAACAGATAAATGAAATTTCATGGTCATTATTTTACAAACAAAATTCGTATTCGTTAATTAATTTCGTTTCCTACAATTAATCAAATTTCAATACACAAAATTCTAATTTCCATAATCCATTGTAGATGGGTCTTTATTTATTTTAATTTTAAAGATTTCATTTACATTATTAATTAAATCATTTAATCTTAATTTCCGTAATTTAATTGACTTTATTAATTATATGCACAGAAAGATAATGTAATCATATAACAACATTTATTATGCCAATAATGTAATTATTTAAGATTAGAATAATAATAATAATAATAATAATATTAAAATAAATAAAATATATTCGATTAATAATATTCGATTAACAGGTATATAAAGAACAGTATTTTGCTGGTTCGAGCATTAATAAATTCGATTGTTTTTTCAATTCATCAATAGTTTTCAAGTTCAATTTACAACATTTGCTGCAATTTTTGAGATGCCAGCGCACTTGTGCGAGTGTAGTAGAATCTAATTGAGCATTTTACTGCAGAAAAAAGAGAAAAGAAAGATGGTCCGATAGAAGCACCAAACTGTACAGTACCTCTGTACAATTACGAATCCGGCTACTGGCCGGAGACAGCTTGAGAATTAATTAATCGCTGCGAAATAGGCGGTTGCGGATAAACGTACCGTAATAATGGCGTTCCCGATGATTAAGGCCGACCCAGTCCGAGGCAATGGTATGCAGAGAAAGTAGGAGCCCTCTCCGTACACGCCAATGCCCGATCGTTGCACCGTGCAATATATACACTTGTTTCTTTTTTAACCTCCTGTATGTACGCTGCCTCGGGGAAATTTCGCGTTGACATTTCGCCTGATTTCTTTCTCCCTTCTTTCTTTCTTTGCTTCACAACCGGTTCTTTGCCTTTTTCCTTTATCTTTTGTTTTCTTCTTCTTCTTCTTTATTTTTAATTTGAGTTTGAGGTTATGTTGCATCAACTGCAAGGTTATTTGCGACAATTTGGTGCATACTAACTATCAGATTGGCGCATATGAAATGTTTCTTAAATATACCATAGATCCTTTATTTTTCTCTTTTATTTTCTTCTTTTTCTCTTTTTAATTTGAGTTTGAGGTTATGTTGCATCAACTGCAAGATTAGCTGCGACAATTTGGTACATATATACGTGACTATCAGATTGATGCATGTGAAACGTTTCTCAAATACATCATAGATCCTTTATTTTTCTCTTTTATTTTCTTCTTTTTCTCTTTTTAATTTGAGTTTGAGGTTATGTTGCATCAACTGCAAGATTAGCTGCGACAATTTGGTACATATATACGTGACTATCAGATTGATGCATGTGAAACGTTTCTCAAATACATCATAGATTCTTTATTTTTCTCTTTTATTTTCTTCTTTTTCTCTTTTTAATTTGAGTTTGAGGTTATGTTGCATCAACTGCAAGGTTATCTGCGACAATTTGGTACATACTATCAGATTGGCGCATATGAAATGTTTCTTAAATATACCATAGATCCTTTATTTTTCTCTTTTATTTTCTTCTTTTTCTCTTTTTAATTTGAGTTTGAGGTTATGTTGCATCAAGTGCAAGGTTATCTGCGACAATTTGGTACATATTGACTATCAGATTGGCGCATATGAAATGTTTCTTAAATACACCATAGATCCTTTATTTTTCTCTTTTTAATTTGAGTTTGAGGTTATGTTGCATCAACTGCAAGGCTGTTTGCGGTCGTTTACAATCAAGCATTTACGTGACTAAGAAATTGGCGCATATGAAATATTTCTCAAATACGTATAGGTGATACTTGATCGAAGCAATTGCTCTAATTTGATTCAACGCGATTTACTAAATTATATTAAAATTGTCAGTTCGACAGATTCTTGAAAGAGAGCTGTTCTTCAACATCTCGATTATCATAAAATTCAGTTCCAAGTACTCGTTGAATATAAACCGGTGCGCGCCGAACCAACGAAACGAGCGCATGATTGCGCCAGTTAGAGGATAACCTTGCACGCCGGCTAACTGCGAGAGGTATTGCGCACTTCCGGCTGATCATTCATGTGTCTCGAGTTCACGATCCAGAAATACGCGCACTTGACGACGTCTTTAATTACTGTTTGTCAACGTGGATTGCGTAATTATTTATCGGTGTGCTCGGCCAGGGCCGTTTCTTGCCGCGGAATTAATCTCTTACCGGTTATAATTGCCCGGATGTTCGATCAATTTGTGACAAATGGTTTAGCAACATTCGTGCGTGTTCATCTTTTTTGTTGACTTGTGACAGGAACAAGTGAAACTTGAGTAGTATATGTAACAGCTACATATAATTTATCTTATTTAATCATGTTACATTAATATTATTAATAATATTGTTATTATATTAATATAATTAATTATTATATTATTATTTTACTAATTATTAATTAAATAAGTAATACATTAAAAAAAATATAGTAAACAAATAGACAGCTACATATATTTTATGTTATTCAATCATGTTACATCATATCATTTCATTTAATCATTTTTATTGTTATCAAAGAAAACTTTATAAATGAATGATTTACTTAATTATTTAATTTCAATGTTTGCATTTTATATAAATCATAAACTTTTTCATTTTAATTTGTACTTTATATATACATATTATACATGACGATCACCAATAGTCTTTATCGTGTAGTTTAATGTGTAATTAATCGTACAATATATAATTAGTCCACTATATAATTTATCGTGTAATTAAAATTGCATTATTATAGTAGATTAATTAAATAGAGCACAGGAAGTAAGAGCTAATAACGAATATACAAAATATATTAATACATTAAAATATTATTAATTAAATAAATAAATTTAATATTATTAATATAATATTGTTATTATATTAATATAATTAATTATTATATTATTATTTTACTAATATAATAATATAATGTTATTATTAATTAAATAAATAATACATTAAAAAGAATATAGTAAATAATATAATATGTATAATATGTATAATAGTAAATAAAAAGAATATAGTAAATAAATAGAAATGAATGAAATTGGTTATCGAACGTCTATCTATTGAATTGTCTGTCAAAATTTTTAACAAGAGGTCAATCAATAAAATAATATCTTGAAATCCCCATCCGGTCTCGATATAACTACTTGAGCTAATCACTTGATGATAATCTTTGTATCAATTTCTAGGAATTCCTTATATCCTTATCTAACTATCTATATTTTTTTTTTAATCATTTAAATCACGTGCGTTTCACAAGAGATTTAATTTTGCAAAGCTCTGCTCTTTAGATTACGCGAGGTAATTTTTTTGGATCCATAGTTCAAGAGAAATGTATGTAATTAGGGCACAAGTAATACATTATTTAGGTTCTGGAAAATTGAAAAATGGGTAAACGTAATATTGTGTAAAGCTTCCAGAAAACCACAACGTGATCCACTTTAGCAAAGTTCGTCGAACTATGTGTATGTGATGTAATTTTAGTATTAAATACACATCATAAACTATGCATATACCAATCTGTCCTCTCCCCAGAATTATGCAAAAGTTGCACCGAAAGTTGTTAATGCCACCGCTTGATTTCTGATTTTTTCAAATCGAACAAAGAACGCACCAGACTGTCGATGCTCATTGTGTTAATTTTACCAAATTGTTGCATCGATTTGGTGTGTTAAAAATTATCAAGACGGCTCGTGTCATTTTCGTCTCCCTAATTTCCACGCGTTTCGTTCGCAGAAAAATTATTATTTACAGAATATAACTACAATCTCGAAAACTTAGAGAATGAAACGCGCATACTCACTTTTCATTTGAACCATTCTTTATAATAATAGTTCATCATTAATTCACTAGGATTTTATGCATTTCAAAATTTATAATTAATTAAATTTTTATAAGAAGAAATTATTTTAACAAATATTACAAAAATATTACAACAAACTATCGGCCAATCTTCAATTGGATTAATTCGAATGCTATCTGCATGCGTGTTTCATTCTTAATTAATGACGTTTCACCTTTCCTTTCGAAATAACCGACGTGTTTTAAACGTTTTGCAATCGATTGCACGAGGGAAAAGCGTACAATCGGTATTCCTCGCTTGCGAAAAAAAAAAAAGTGAAACATCGTCGAAACAGTAGTATTAACGAAACGGCAACCATTGCTAAGAAAACTATACAGGGTGATTCACGTAACTGTGACAAGTTATATCTTTCTTTTAATATAATTAAAGTTAAGAAACAATAGTAGATACATTGACAAGCATATTTTCTTTGCGAATATAACAATGCACGTATTTTGCAATTATATATATATATATATATATTTTAAGAAACGTGTACTTTCTTTGCATATACATCAAACTTTTTCACGAAGGAAAATATTAGGGTATTATAGGTCGAAAAATTATTAGTTTAAGAGATAATTTAATTTTAATTTATATTTATATAATAATTTATATTTATATTAGTTAAGTTATAAAGTTAAGAATACAAAATAAAGTTAATTATAAGTTAAGAAACAATAGTAGATACATTGACAAGCATATTTTCTTTGCAAATATAACAATGCACGTATTTTGCAATTAAGAAACATATTAAGAAACATGTACTTTTTTTGCATATACATCAAACTTTTTCACGAAGAAAAATATTAGGGTATTATAGGTCGAAAAATTATTAGTTTGCAATTATATATATATATATATATTAAGAAACATATACTTTCTTTGTATATATATCAAACTTTTTCACGAAGAAAAATATTAGGGTATTATAGGTCGAAAAATTATTAGTTTAGGAGATAATTTAATTTTAATTTATATTTATATTCAATATATATTTAAATTTATATTTAATACAAAATCTATGCATGTAAAATTAAAGTTAAAATATCCTCTAAACCAAATAATTTTTAGACATTCACATTCAATACTTTTGTCGTATACTTTATTGTATAGTTATACATTTTTGTAATACTTTACTATATAGTTACGCATAATTACGTATATACAAAGAAAGAAATATAGCAATTGCATTAATGCATTTTCAATAGATAATATCTATTTTGAAACTTCTATCGTTAATATTTGCTTCTAATTACAAAAAAAAAAGTTGTACTGCGCGAATTATCCACATATAGGTTATGTTTTATATTTTCATTATTCTCTCCAACATTTTTAATTACAAAGAAAACTATCGTTTGCTGCCATTGCATGAATCACCCTGTGTACAGTTTGTACACAACCGCGTACAGGTTATGTTTACATTAAAATTCCGCCGGTTTTTCACTTTCCTCCGCGCAATCTTCCACAATTAAGTTTCGCTGGCGATTATTGATAAACATCGTGCACCCTTGCCTATCGATTGGCTCGAAACTTCGATACGCCGTTTTATTACTGCAATTAATACGTCCTTTCCACCGTACGTGCAACATAACCTAAAAGTCGCCCGTGCTATTCGCGTTGGTACGCGTGTGTAATTTGGATGCATTAATGACGATTCCTTTTTTCCTGTTTCGTTTATTCCCCACGACGTTAAACGAATCCGTACCCGTATTAACGACGCTCGAATAACATTCAAGCAGACAGTTAAAATTTATTACGCACGAAATTACATGGACGAGTATGTTTCGCCGACTCGATATTAATGTCTACCATCATTCGTGTCAATGACGATGATCGGACGATTTTCTCGCAACATCGTCGTCCCAGCTGCCCCAGTTGTGACAAAGATTCTCAACAAAGAAATGTTATACACTATGGTAACAGATCTTTCTTTTCGAAAATTAACCTCTTGCGTGTCTCACAATATTGTAATAGTTTCTCAGTTTGCTTAAGTATACTCAAGTGAAACAAACTGGGCGAAACAAATGATAAACTTGTGAATTTTCCTTTTCAATCATTTCTATCCAGATGAAAAGGAAAGCGACGAATCGTTGGTCGCTCGTTATGGTCCGCAAGCGGTTATAGAAATTCGTTGAAATTCCACTCGTTTTGTTATTACAGAAATGAATATTTATTTATTTACCGATAACAGTCGTTGTTTTTTCGTGGCGTAGAGCATTTTCAGACGAAGTTCCACGAATTTTTTTTTTTTAAATTTTTTAAATATAAATTCTAGCTTCGTAGTTCAACTTTTTCTTTTCTTCAAGCATCGTTAAAAACGTAGCGATTTTTTTTTTTTTTCTTTCTTCTCATTGAATTATTTGCAAACGTTCGCGAAGAATTTCTTCGTTATTGCAGGTGCTACCGTGTAGCAAAAAAAAAAAAAAAAAAAAA
>NW_025110147.1:142770-161725 GCF_011392965.1 Frieseomelitta varia
AACGAAGAAATTCTTCGCGAACGTTTGCAAATAATTCAATGAGAAGAAAGAAAAAAAAAAAAAATACGCGTAAATATTGTAGCTATACTATTGAAAACTGCAAACGATTTGTAGCAACGTTACAGATCGTTAATAAAATACAAATCAGTCATTCCGAAATTGAAAACTCGATCAACAAGATTACCGATTCGTTTTCAACAACGTTCACGTTCGACTGATTAATAATTACGATTACCACGATTGCTATAACTTAGATCACTTGCCCAACTCTGTGCCCTTGACCTAACGCGCGCCATTTTTCCTTTTTTTTTTTTTTTTTTCGTAAACTATTGTATTCTACTGGCTGGAAGGTCACGGGGAACTTCGATGCAACGCGAAAGCCTTGTTAACCTAAACACCGTAGAGAGAAAGAATTCACTTACCCTTGGCCCATCCGGTGAGAACGTTGCCAAGATAGGCGACTTTGTAGCACGGATCGTACTCGGTGATCGAGGCGTTGCCGCGATGTCTCCTCCACAATCTACCCAGCCCCCTCTTCAACGATCGGAGGGTCTTCTGGCCGAATTCCTTGCCGACGGTGGGGTTCTGCGTCGAGGAGGTAGACGTCCCGACGTCCTGCTCGTCCGCAGGATCTGCCACCACGTCGCCCATCGTTTTCATGGTGTGGCGAGCCCTCCTCCCCTGACACGAAAATCTCTCTCTCTCCGCAGACGGTTTTGTCTCTCTCTCTGTCTCTTAGCAGAGGACGCACATAACACGCGGAGTCCTATCGATTCGACGAGAAGGGTGACGAAATGAAAGAGCCGCTACATCGTGCGACTCTTGTCGCAGGTGAACCTGAGAGAGATGGCCTCGACCTTTCAAGTAGATCCTGCGGCGTTTGCCCGAGAAAAAGAGAGAGAGAAAGAGAGAAAGATCAAGTTATCCACAACCAGGTGGATGAGCTCTATCGAGGTCACGAACGGTGCCGAGAGATCAGTCGTGAAACTCGAATAAATCTCTCTGAATTGAGAGTCAGACAGCTGTTTCGATGATTGTGTGTGTGTGTGATCGTGGCTGGTGGTTACACACGTCAAGGTCGGATCTGTAGTTTACTCTCTCACTGGTTGTTCTCACGAAAGCTCGCGGATATCTTCCGGAACCACCTTCCGTCCGTTCTTCACCTCACGGAGCACCGTTCTTCTCGATCGTTCCTGCAACAGAGCAAAAAAGTACCGATTTGTCAGATACGGTTGGAGATCACAGTTGGTTTTATCGAGCGAATGTTAAAATTTAAAAAAAAAGGGGGGGAGGGGGAAAGATTAATCGCTGATCACATATGATTCACTTTTTGTCACTCGCAACAGGAAGGTGATCATAGCATTAGTATACGGCTTTTAACTAAGAGAATTGGAACGATGATTGGTGTTTCTATTTTTATAAGTGTTTCAGAATGATCGAAGCAAGACGAGTGTCATTGAGATATAATTTTAAATAACGTAGGTGATGGAATTATTTCATTATAATTGAAATCACAATAAATCATATTATATTTCAATTATGTTATATATTTTATATTATATTAATGTATTATATTGTATAATATATTTTATATTATTTCAATGCATTATATTGTACTATATATTTTATACTATTTTAATGCATTATATTGTAGTATACATTTTATATTATTTTAATGCATTATATTGTACTATATATTTTATATTATTTTAATGTATTATATTGTACTGTATATTTTATATTATTTCACTGTATTATATTGTACTATAATGTATTATATTTTATATTATTTTAATGCATTATATTGTAGTATATATTTTATACTATTCTAGTGCATTATATTGTAGTATACATTTTATATTATTTTAATGCATTATATTGTACTATATATTTTATATTATTTCAATGTATTATATTGTACTGTATATTTTATATTATTTCAATGTATTATATTGTACTGTATATTTTATATTATTTCACTGTATTATATTGTACTATAATGTATTATATTTTATATTATTTTAATGCATTATATTGTAGTATATATTTTATACTATTCTAGTGCATTATATTGTAGTATATATTTTATACTATTTTAATGCATTATATATTGTACTGTATATTTTATACTATTTTAATGTATTATATATTGTACTGTATAGTTTATATTATTTTAATATATTTATATTATTTTATATATTTTATACATTCTTTTAATGTAACGAATTAAAAACTATTTCAATATATTTAAATAAATATTCACGTTACACCCTGGACTGCGGAATTTTTATGCAAATTTATATTTTCCAGGATATAATCGATAGAAAATTATTTTATTTACCAAATATTTGAATACTCTTTGTATTCTAAGTGCACAAGTCACTTCCTTCCTTAGTTCCTTAGAACTTTGTTCGAGTTGAAACATATTCGGTGACCACCGAAAGGTACATGATTAATTATTTCACGTTTACAAGAGTAAATAATCCTTACGTAGTCGTAAGGAATTGAGTAGGTTAATCTGTTTAAAAATGTCTGGATATTGTTCGAGTCGTTCTCACGTCGGCTTTGATATTGCTATTATTTCTTTGACGATGAGAATCTAGGGCAGTTCATTATAATCTGCTGCGTATTTATACTAGCTGATCCACGAGATTGACATCCAATTTATTTTTATGATAATATTATTTCCTTTGCGTCAGAGACACGAACGTGCAAATTCTTACTTGCCTTCTTTTTAGTTACAATTTTTTATTCACTAATTTATACAAATATATGTGCACGTGTGCATCGCGTGACAATAATATCACAGTATTTATTTGATTCATTCAATATGCTCTGTTGTTACTATTAATGAGTTTCTACAATTGGTCATTCATGCCTCTGGCATAAAGAGAACGATTTAATATTTTATGTCATCGTATTATTTATCTTGTATTATTGCATTATAATGATTTATTACAATTAAATATTAATTATAATGATTTATTACAATTAAATATTAATTATGGTTTATTACAATTAAATATTAGTTATAATGATTTATTACCATTAAATATTAATTGTAATGATTTATTACCATTAAATATTAATTATAATGATTTATTACAATTAAATATTAGTCGTAATGATTTATTATAATTAAAATCATAACAAATCAGATTATATTTCAATTACATTACATTATATATTTTACATTATTTTAATGTATTATATTGTACTATATATTTTATATTATTTTAATATATACATTTTTTATATACATTTTATATATACATTTTTTATATACTATTTTATATATACATTTTTAATATAACAAATTAAAACCTATTTCAATACATTTAAATTAATATTCACGTAGACAAAACACACTGTGCATCTAATATAAATTTTGTCATCAACGAGTCAACGTGTTTGTATGCATCGTGAACGCGAAAAAACACGATTTTTGAATTATATCTTTTCGATCAGTGATCCTTCTTAACTTAAACATTAATTGTCTTACATTAGGTCTGCTTCATTTTTCTAATTTATCGAAATACACAAACAAAAAGCAATAATAACAGATCGTACACGTCTGATTGTGAGAATAAAACAATGTCGTAGGATTGAAGTCAAGAGAAAAAAAACTCGAACAACTGATAAATTTTTTTTTTTTCTTCCAATATTTGATAAGTGAGATATCGCTGAAATTTCAACGAAAAAAATTGGCCAAGTAACAGCGGTTCTTGAAGCCCGGAATTAGGAAGACGTTGAATCTCTGAGATGGATTGATACTCCCGGATATTACTGAATTCAATAATTGCCAAGTTCTTGGAAGGCTAAATCCATCTGACAACTTCAGAAAGAAGTTCAATATCGGCGCACCATTCCTTTAATTAAACTTGCTTTCCACAGCGGCATCGATCGATCAAACGATCCTTTTTCTCGTTTTCTTAAATAAAAAGAATTCTATTTTCATATTGACATTGATGGGTATATTTCCCCCCTCAAAACAAGTGTCACATATTCTTTAGTAAAATTGAAAGATCCGAACGAAACTTAATATTTAATGGATTAATAATTTTTATCAACCTATATATATATATATATATATATATATATATATATATATATATTTAAATTAATTTATTTATCTAAAAATTATTTAATAAATTATATTATATATATATATATATATATAAATTAATTTATTTATCTAAAAATTATTTAATAAATTATATTATATATATATAAATTAATTTATCTAAAAATTATTTAATAAATTATATTATATATATATAAATTAATTTATTTATCTAAAAATTATTTAATAAGTTATATTATATATATATAAATTAATTTATTTATCTAAATATAAATAAATATAAATATAATTTGTTTGTATATTGAAGTAATTTGTAAAGTGTTTTCTATTAAAATTTATTAATTTGTTCAATTTTTTCTTAAATAAATAATTTTGTAAACAAATATTTTTTAGATAAATAAATAATTTTGTAAATAAATAAATATAAATTATATAATATTTATACATATTTTTTAGATAAATATATATAATTTATTAAATAAATAATTTTGTAAGTAAATAAATATAAATTATATTTATAAATATTTTTTAGATAAATATATATAATTTATCTAAAAAATATTTATTTACAAAATTATTCATTTAGGAAAAAATTGAACAAATTAATAAAATTTAATAAAAAAACACTTTTTTACAAGCTACTTCGATGTGCAAGCAAATGCAAAAATGCGTCATTTAAGTAAATAAGAATTGACAGGCGTAACAATGTTAAATCACAGACTTTAAATAAATAGACTGTGAAAAAAATAAATAAATAAATAAACTGCACCGTAGTCTAACTTTTACGCATAATTTTTTCGACTCAATTTCGAACTCTCGACGCTCCTTTTTCTTTTTCTTTTTCAATCTCGAACGCTGCTTTCGCAAATTTCCATACAACAAAATGCAACCATATACAAGTGTATGAACCCTCTGATAACGGTAATTATGCCGGCGACGGTGTTTCGTAATTTTTGTGGAACACAGCGGCGAAGTCGTAAATGAAACGTCTGCCGCCGGTAAGTTAGGCGAACAGGTGCGAAACCGGTATACACACGTTCGTGAAATAGGCTGACAATGTATCGGGTGGCATGAACGCGAGTTGAACACAGCCGAACATAATTTCCTTGTCCCGTAATTTGTTACAAAGCACGTTTTGCGCATCTGTGATTCGCGATTCGTGAAGTTAAAAAAAGTCTGAGGATCGTTTCTCGATGGAAAATAGAGGCGATGATATATGTTCCAATAATTCCAACAATTAAGATCGATAGTACTGATTGAAAAATCTGTGAAAAAGGAATAAAGGATTTGGTTTACAGTTAGGCGTAGAGGGATCGTACGCTCTGTTAATTTCTGAATTTCTGAACACAGGGTGAATACACCCGACGTGTGACCGTCAGACCGCGGATTTCTATGCGTTTCTGGGAAATTTTCTGTTGCTACAGAAAGAATCTAGGAAATAGTCAACGCACAGCGGTTTTTGGCTATAATAAATCTTTTTTTTTTATTTGTTTTTAATGATAAAATTTGGTAACATAAAATATTGTATTATTATATAATATAGCATATAATATGATATTTATTATTAAATTAATTTTATTAATAATAAATTATACAGTAATAACATAACATTATATAGTAATAACATAACATTATATTTTTTTTATTTTTTTTAATGATAAAATTTGGTTCTGGTAATATAAAATATTGCATTATTATATAATATAGCACATAATATAATATTTATTATTAAATTAATTTTATTAATAATAAATTATATAGTATATAATATTTAATTTATTTTAATTTTTTTTAATGATAAAATTTGGTTTTGGTAATATAAAATATTGTATTATTATATCATATAGTATATAATATTACATTAATAAAATTAATAATAAATTATACACTATATGACTAATAATAAATTATATAGCATATAAATTTAATATGATATTAAATTTTTAAAATTTTTTTTTAATGATAAAATTTGGTTTTGGTAATATAAAATATTGTATTATTATATAATATAGTATATATTATAGTATATAGTATAGTATATAATATTAATTTAATAAAATTATTAATAAATTATACAGTATATAACATGGTATTAAATTTTTTAAATTTCTTTTTAAATGATAAAATTTGGTTTTGGTAATATAAAATATTATATTATTATATAATATAGTATATAATATAATATTAAATTAATAAAATTAATAATAAATTATGGTGTATAATAAATTATACAGTATACAACATATAGTATATAATGTAGTATATAATGTAATATTAAATTTTTTTTATTCTTTTTTTTTTTTTTAATGATAAAATTTGATTTTGGTAATATAAAATACTATGTTATTATAATATAATATAGTATATAATACAATATTAAATTAATAATTATATCATATAAATTAAATTAATAAATTAATAAATATATTAAAATTATAATACCAAATAATAAATTATATTATAATAATAAATTAATTAACAAATAATAATTAATATTATTATATTATTTATTAATATAAAATAATTTTCTACCAACGTTCTAATTTTTCAATTCTCAGAACGTTAATTTGCATAATTAATAATACTAATAATGTTACATTAATATGTAACATTAATATTAATGTTTGTAAACGTTATTTTTGTTTTATATCATTCAGCCTTTCAGTGACCATCCTGTACAATCCATGATAGATATTCCAAACGAAAGATCACAGTGTGCAAAGTTTTCGTTGAATTTCCTGCCGCGCGACAAGTAAACTCGAAACGAATCAATTTTCGGCAAAATGAACGCTAAGTTTTTTCGCGAAATTTGTTGCCTCTGCAATTTGCTGAACGACAGAGAATTATGTACGTGATTCACACGTAACGCGCCGCTAGAAGAAAGACACGGTGAAAGTGTAATTTAACGCATCGCTGAACGTGTACACAATTGAAACCAGGTTCCCATTGCCTAATAAGGGTTCACTAAAAATGAATTTGTTTTCGGTACGTCGTAAAACGTGCCGAGAGAATCTACTGGACTGAATGGAAAGTACGTGCGCGTTTGTGGTAAAAAAAAAAAAAAAAACATTAACGCGTTAATTAACGCGCAGAATTTATGTCGCATTTTTGCACGTGAAAGTTAATTTTCACGAAACACAAAGAGAATTTAAAAAAAGTATTCAACTCTTGTAAAGTTCTATGCTACGATAAATGTTCACAATTTCTCAGTCGTTTTACTTCGATCTACTTTCTTAGATATGGTCGACGAATTGAAAATTGTAAAGGCAGTAAACACGTTAAAAAACGTGTAAATCTGAAAAAGAGGTCTATTATGTTTATTAAACGGTATATAATGTTATCAGTATTTTTATTAATGAGCCAAAGAAATGAACGAAAGAAATGAAAATTTTAATAAAATGTATAAAAATATATATATATATATTTAGTAAATTATATTTATACATATTTATTTATTAAATTATATTTATATATGTTTATTTATTAAATTTATACATGTTTATTTATTAAATTATATTTATACACGTTTATTTATTAAATTATATTTATACACGTTTATTTATTAAATTATATTTATACATGTTTATTTATTAAATTATATTTATACATGTTTATTTATTAAATTATATTTATACATGTTTATTTACTACATTATATTTAAAGATATTTATTTATTACATTATATTTAAAGATATTTATTTATTAAATTATATTTATACATGTTTATTTATTAAATTATATTTATACATATTTATTTATTACATTATATTTAAAGATATTTATTTATTAAATTATATTTATACATATTTATTTATTACATTCTATTTAAAGATATTTATTTATTAAATTATATTTATACATATTTATTAATTAAATTATATTTATACATATTCGTTTATTAAATTATATTCATATATATATTCATTTATTAAATTATATTTATACATATTCATTTATCAAATTATATTTGTACGTTGTATTAAATTATAATTACACGTTCACTCACTCCCCTCGAAAGATTTTCCCAAATAATTAAGAATCTCGATAATATATCATCATTCAATCTATATATATATATATATATATATATATATATATATATATATATATATATATATATTTATATTTATTTATATATTTATATTTATATTTATATATATTTATTTATATTTATATTTATATATATTTATTTATATTTATATTTATATATATGTATTAAAATATTAGATAAATATCATAGATATATATACAAGTACAGTATCAGTGTTACGTTATAACGTTCGAATACTTTCGTGAATCACTATAGCGCCGGCAAAATGGTTCGTAAAATAATGCAACGCGAGTGTAAATATCGAACGTCAATTCAGAGAGCACAGCGCGTTGATGAGAGTTTACGAAATTTCACTAGGAGCGGGAGGTGTGCCTACGCTGGAATAAAATGATTACAAGGATGAGCGAGGATAAGCGTAAAAGTTGGTACACGGTTTGTTGAATTTCGAGCCCAAGGCTCTTCCTCTTCTTGCACTTCGGCACGGACTGAACCGTACAAATCGTCTGTGTTTTTGCCCGCTTAACTTATCTTAGCCGGAAATTACGGTTTTCGACGGAAGTCTTGCGGTCAGTCCAGTAGGGAAACGTTGCCCAAGAATCGTGTTTACCGCGCTGAAAACACGCTGTTTCCTTCAGAGTTTCTTCCATCAAATATACAGGGTGTTTCGTTTTTATCCCGATTCAAATAAGAGACATTCAAACAGGACCAAAAATTCACAATTAAAGATAAGAAAAAGAGAAAGAATTATGCAAATGTAGGATCGTAATTGCACTCTGTTGCAAAGCAGAGACGATTTCGACTGACTTTGAAAAATGTCATACTTCTTTCCTTTGGTTTTCGAGATATTAAACGCACGCGTTTAATTAAAATATTTTTGATTCTATATTCTAGATGATTTTATAATTCTAATTCTATAATTCTATATAATTATATATTAATAAGTTTTATAGAATTATAATTTTAATTCTGTAGTTCTATATAATTCTTATATCGTTTTATATATATATATATATATATATATATATATATATATATATTCTTGTATGTTCGTAATGTATATATTTATTTCTATATATTCTTTAATATATTTATCATTGTTCAATTAAGGTTGCAGTTCTTTCTTATTATTAATAAGAATTATTAATATATTTGTAGCATACTTATACGAATAATAATAATAATAATGTATACTGTAAAACATATGTATATTATTTACATACATATGTATCGTAAGATTTAAATCAAGAACAACTGAATTTGATGTTCATTTGATACGTAAATAAACAAAAAGACTAATAAATAACCAATATTAAGTAATATTAAATAAATGTTAAATTAGGTAATATTAAATAATAAATATTTTAGAAATATTAATAACTAGATAATAATAATAAAAACTAGACATAATAAGATAAATATTAATAACTAAATAAATTTTAAATTAGGTAATATTAAGTAATAAATATTTTAGAAATATTAATAACTAGGTAATAATAATAAAAACTAGACATAATAAGATAAATATTAATAACTAAATAAATTTTAAATTAGGTAATATTATGTAATAAATATTATGGAAATATTAATAACTAGATAATAATAATAACTAGACATAATAAGATAAATACTAATAACTAGATAAATATTAAATTAGGTAATAAATATTATGGAAATATTAATAACTAAATAATAATAATAACTAGACATAATAAAATAAATATTATTAACTAGATAAATATTAAATTAAGTATAAATATTAAGTAATAAATATTATGGAAATATCAATAACTGGACTTTAATAAACGTAGTTAAAAAAAATTGAATCTAAATAAAAATTTGCTTCATTTACTATAAATTACACTTCAGATATTTTGTTTGCACTTTCCAATCAATGCACAAATAACTGCATTAAAGTCATTAGTGAATATTAACAGTCTGCAAGATCTTTTTTTGTATACTTTTATAAGCTTCAACGTCCGTAATATTTAATTGTATATAACTGTTAAACGAGATATTTAAAGATTTCAATGAGAACTCGTTACTTACAGTTACTCGTAATTGCGCGATAAATATCAAACAAAAAAAAATTGTAATCTGTCTCTTTCAAGAAAAGAAAACGACAAAATTGTACGACACAAAGAGCAACATTAATGTTCGCTGTTTATAAAAAAAAAAAAATGTCGGCGACCAAGTAAAGGCACTGATTATCAACGCCGTAGTTCTAGTCGATCAACAGGGGTGACCAATCATTTCCACGAAAACTTAATTTACCTGGCACTGCCTATAATTCTGAGATCTCATTGAAAAATTTCGCTGGAGAGTGAATAACTCGCATATTTCTCTACAATTCTTAAGAGAATTAATGAGAGATCTAGAAATGTCTGTGAATTTATGCAAATTCATATTTTTAATAAAACAGTACCAGTAAAAAGATACAGGGTGGCCACTGAAAAGCTGAAGGGTTTGGAAAAGTCATAACTTGTTCATTTCCAATCTTTTTTATTTTCTTTTTTTTTTTTTTTCTATTTTGGTAAGTTGTAGAGCATCCCTTGAAGATAAAAATGGCTACGTCTAAAATAATAAAGTAATAAAACATTTAGAAAACCATGTGTTTGTAAAAGTTTTTGTTTTATATCATTCAGTGTTTCATTTAGTGACCACTCTGTATATAGGAGTGTAGATGAAGATTGTTCTCTGGAGTTTCAATAGTTCAATTTTACAACGGATACTATATTTTGGATTTCTATATGTATACATGTACAAAGTATTATACATGATGTTTTTTTTATGAAATATGTTGAAATTTCATTAACATTACAATAAGAAATGATCACGTTGGTGAAATTTAAAGACAATCTGAAAATATATACCATGAAAGAATTCAGAATGTTTATCTATATGTTTAACAAAAAATTAGTACATACAGATTGAATCTGAAATTGTTTTTCTGTTTCATTCAAAATTTGATTGATTATTAGTAACAATGGTTACAAACAATAATAATCTACAATGTAGCATATAGTCTGTTTGATATTTCAATTTAATTAATTATCTTGCAATGTAGCATATCATCTTTTAGATATTTCAATTTGTTAAATTAATAAATTAATTTATCGAATCAATGTTACTCTTCATAATAATTATCTACAAAGAATAATTTAATTTATTGAATTGCTATTATCCTTGATAACAATTATTCACAATGTAGCGCACGATGTTTTCGATATTTTAATAAATAATCAAATTCGACAGCGAAAAAAAAGAGATTTTTCTCCAAACAAGAATCATGTCTATTATACTACTTAAAATTATAAGGAAAGAACATCAAATGCAAGTATTTATCTAGAATAAAAGTAAATACATCATAGATAAGATAAATGTAGCATTGCAAAGAAATGCGAGTGAAATAAAAAAATTGTAAAACTATCCTACAACAATGAACAATAGATTATTCTACTTGATAATTCTACTTCGTACATTTAATTAAATAAATATTAAATTATACATTTTGTACGTATGTAATTCTATTAGATCTGTACGTTTGATCATAATTTTTATCATTGTGATTTTATTAAGATATTAAATTTTATTGCATCATGAAAATACAATAAAATATTACTATAAAAATACACAATATAATGCAAATGTTATAAAATTCTATTAGCATAAATACAAATACTAAATACACATTTAATGAATAAAATTGATTATATATTTACTTATTTGATTATATATTTAATTATTCACGAAAAAAAAATTATTAAGTTAATTATTTTTGCTTAAAATTATTTAAAAATTATAATATAAAGTAAAATTAGCATATAATAAAAATAAAAAATATATAAATATAATATAATAAAATAATATAAATTAATATAAGTAATAATAGAAATTATTAAAATTTATAATATAAAATAAAATTAGCATATAATAAAAATAAAAAATATATAAATATAATAAAATAATATAAATTAATATAAATAATAATAGAAATTATTAAAATTTATAATATAAAATAAAATTAGCATATAATAAAAATAAAAAAATATAAATATAATATAATAATATAAATTAATATAAATAATAATAGAAATTATTAAAATTCATAATATATAATAAAATTATCATGTAATAAAAATAAAAATATATAAATATAATATAATATAAATTAATATAAATAATAATAGAAATTATTAAAATTCACAATATAAAATAAAATTATCATATAATAAAAATAAAAATATATAAATATAATATAATATAAATTAATATAAATAATAATAGAAATTATTGAAATTTATAATATAAACTAAATTTATAATATAATTTAAAATTATATGAAATTATTTAAAGTTTTTAAAATCAATTATTTTTATTTTGTGTTGTCCGCGCTGATTGAACCTCTCTGAGAGTTGAGCACAAAGTATGTGCTCACTGTATGGCATGCGCATATTTGCAGAGACGCAAACGAACCTACGTGCGATTATGCTGTTAAACGGGGCATAATCGCCGTCACTTGAGTCAATGTCGTGTAAAAAGATGACAGGTGTAACTGTTACAATGGGCCAAAAATAGAACACTTGGATCGCCATACATTAGTATTCAACGATTGCGTAAGGCTGTGGCCATCAAGTGTCGTTGCATG
The DNA here is from genome assembly GCF_011392965.1 of Frieseomelitta varia. Taxonomy (NCBI): domain Eukaryota; kingdom Metazoa; phylum Arthropoda; class Insecta; order Hymenoptera; family Apidae; genus Frieseomelitta; species Frieseomelitta varia. The sequence continues at coordinate 155,551 of NW_025110147.1, forward strand.
AACGTGTAATTGCCGACTAACGGATAACATGTACATGAATAAATCCCATAAAATAACGGAGCATCGTACAGTTGGGTCTTCCAGCGTGTTGTGCAGCAAATTTCCGACCGTTCAGGCTAATAATAATTACAGTAATTTAATTAAAATAGCCAAACACGGTTAAGAAAGATGTAAAAAAAATTTCCTTTTTTTTTTACGATTTTACTTACTGAACATCACTGCAAGATATAATTACGGTGTTGCCATACTTATTACGTATGCACACGTATACCTTATCTCTTTTTTTTTTATATATATATATAACTGTTTTACTAAGCTTTTAATCGTCTCAAATTTTAATTCTTGACTTTTAATTCTTGATCAGTCGAAGAGACACTTTTTATTTTTTAATGTGTTAGTGTAAAACGGACATTTTATTTAAATATTATATATCTGTCATTCTTTTCCACACTGTAGAAACGTTTGTTTCCTTCTTTCCTATATTTCACCTATTTTAAATGAATAACGATAATTTGTGAAAAATATCCAGTCAAGAGCAGTAATTTTTTTTAACCCCTAAGTGCACAATCTTTTGCTTTTCTACAGATGAGATTTAATAATGACAATGAGAATTAATAAATTGACAAATTCATACATGTAAATTATTTATAAATAATATAAATAATAAATTGTAAAAATATATGTTTTATAAAAATTATACACTTATAAATAATTTGTAATTAAATTAATTTTACAGAACGTCACAAATCAATGTTAATAGTCGAATGAAATTGCATTAGTAGAACAAATTTGAACGTGTCAACGTAGAAAATTAATTTGAAATAGAAATGATTTAAAAATTCAGGCTCGATAACCTTCATCCATAACAGTCAACCAATTGACATTGGATTTCTGGTGAAACTCCAAGATCAACGAGTATATTTTAAATGTACTTTGTATCGTTTGAGAGATTCTGATACACTTTCATAAATATTCATACGAGTGTATCGTTAAATTACATAAGTATACGTAGGTAGGTTCAAGGATCCACGAGTAACTAATGATTCAAGGATCCACCATGATAATTAATGATTGATGAAAGGAACTGAACTTTACTACACGAATTTCTAAACGAAGCGAAAGAGTCTGGCTTTCGTTCAAGAATTAAAGTTTCTCAATTAAATCTCGAGATCTCAAAATTAAATTGTAACAAGAGAAATTTTATTTCAGATAAAGATAAGAAATAATGAACCATTTTCGCTAGTTTATTAGTATCTTCATTTTAGAAATAACACTTAACTGGGAAAAGTAACTTTATCTTGTGTTCAGATGAAATAAATCGTTTGTAAATAATTATCATTATTAAATTAATTAATTATTACTGTCATTAAAAAGAAGATAACTACACTGCTTTCAAGCAATTTTACATTTTTATATTACTGTCTGAAAATAACAAATAATCCTAGTTGAAAAATTATTACAGAAACTATTTGAAAAATTATTACAGATAAAGTAAGATAAATGATCACGTTGCAACGAAATGATTTCTAGAAAAGTCATTTGCTTCTACTAAACGCAATGTTAATTCAAGGTAACGTCAAGTCGAGTAAGACGACTTGCATTATTTAAATAATAATTTATACTTATTCGTTCGAGTAATACTCGTAGATAATTATTTTATTTGTGATCTAGCATTTAAATAATATTACTCGAACAATGCTGTACAATGCAATATATTGTTTAAATAATATAGTTTTATTAATAGATAGCAAGCCTGTTCATCATATTTGAATCATATCCATCGATTCAGATTATACAAATCATACTTAAACACGTATACAATTCTATATAACATTAATATTGATATTTTATATTAGTAGCATAATTATAATATTACATTAACATTTCAAATTTCATACGCTCAACCATATAATTACACTCCTCAAAAGTCTTAGGACAGCTTTATTTTTAATATTTAATATTCATCGTAAAGTATATTTCATATTTATTTAAAACAAAGCTTTTATATCGTAAAATGTATTTTATATTTATTTAAAACAGAGTCTTTATCGTGAAATATATATTTTATATCTATTGTATTTAATTTAATTTCGTGTGGTAATAATACAATAATAATATAATATGGTAACGATAATATACAATAACAATGTAAATATAATAATAATAATACATAACATTAATGTGTTAATAGAGCTTTTGCACAAAGTATTAATTATACTGTATGTATTGCATTTATTGTAAATACCATTTATATTATACATTCCATATTGTGTGTAATTTACACTTATCGCACTATTTTTATTATACAAACATAGTGCTTGTCCTAAGATTTCTGACTGAGAGTGTATATAAACCATTCACTCAAAAAGAAGATAACTATACTACATTATAAAAAAAAATAGTACACTATAAAAAGAAACACATCGAAGTATATATTATATACTATAATAGTATTTATTTACAATATTTATAAATAATAATATATATAATAACATATTTATTATTTATAAATAATATATATTATATGTATATATTATATATTAAATATATATATTTTTTAATTAAATTAAATTCGTATTTTACCAATGCTTTGAATTATTTAAAACAGTCTTTTATAAATAATAATAAGTCTTAAACCGAAATATATATTATATACTATAATAGTATTTATTTACAATATTTATAATAATATATATAATATAATATATACTACTATAAATAATAATATATATGTTTATATATTATATATTAAATATATATACATATATTTTAACTAAATTAAATTCATATTTTACCAATGCTTTGAATTATTTAAAACAGTCTTTTATAAATAATAATAAGTCTTAAACCGAAATATATATTATATACTATAATAGTATTTATTTACAATATTTATAATAATATATATAATATAATATATACTACTATAAATAATAATATATATGTTTATATATTATATATTAAATATATATACATATATTTTAACTAAATTAAATTCATATTTTACCAATGCTTTGAATTATTTAAAACAGTCTTTTATAAATAATAATAAGTCTTAAACCGAAATATATATTATATACTATAAATAGTATTTATTTACAATATTTATAAATAATAATATATATAATATAATATATACTACTATAAATAATAATATATATGTTTATATATTATATATTAAACATATATACATATATTTTAACTAAATTAAATTCATATTTTACCAATGCTTTGAATTATTTAATAAGTACCTTAAATCGAGGTATATATTACACACTATAATAGTATTTATTTATAATATTTATAAATAATAAAATAAATATCTAATATAACATATAAATAAATATCTAATATAACACATACTATTATAAATAATAATATATATTATGTTTATATATCATCTACCAAATATATATATATATATATTTTTCAATTAAATTAAATTTATATTTTACCAATGCTTTGAATTATTCAAAATACTATTTCATAAATACCTTATATAAATCGATACATCATGCCCAATAAATAGTACTTATTTATAATATTTATAAACAATAATATGTAATATATTTACGTATTGTAAATTAAATTTATAAACTACCTTAAATCCAGCAACCAGAAGACTGTCGTAGATAAACGAAAACGAGCTCAACACTTTTCAGTCTTGCTGTCAATTGTACAAATGTCACACCACTATACGACCAATACAGCATTATAACCACCAAACAGTAACTAGTTATCTTATCGTCAAGTTACGCCAAGCCATTATCAACGCGTGTATAATTCACGCGCGATCGACAAAAGGCTATTAATCACCGGGCATCGAACGATCGCTCCTCGATCGGACGTCGCAACGCACAATGGTGACACACGACGAGTCAGAATCCGCCGGTGTGATCCGCGTTGTTTAATGATAATCCCGCTTCTCGTTGCGCGCAATTTGTCAGGGCAGCCGCTTGAAAACGGTCGGTGCTCGTGCACGAGAAAGAAAACGCTCTCAGAGCAACATCTACTCGGTAGAGAGGGAATTACCGTTTAGCGCTAATTATCCTCTTTATCCTAACCCCGTAACGCGCACGTGAATGGGGCACGTGAACGCTGACGTGAGCGTCGAATTATCGCGGGGCAACTCTCTTTTAACGTTACGAAATGCCGGACGTTTCCATTTTCCATGGAATAAACACGTGCCCGTTAGATATCGGTTTCGGTATTTCATTGGCGAGAGCTGGTCTGGTAATTGTGCAGGACACACTGCGGTCGTCCCCCGTGGGTTTTGACATTCATCGCGAAAACGAAAATACGTTGTGTTGAGGGAGTGGCACACGCTTGTGTGGAACAGGAATTTGTCACGAAATGTTAATAATTAATATAATTTGTCACAAAATTTAAATATTATGATGTATTATTGCTAATAATTTTATATTAATGTTAAATATATTATTATATTATAAAATTATTATTAATAATATATTAATATTAAATAGTATATTGTTGAAAGTATTATTAATATTATTAATAATTATTATATAGTGTTATATAATAATAATATAGTATTATATATATAATAGTATTAGTATATAATTGTTAATAGTATTATTATTATAAATATTAATAATTATTATATAGTATTATATAATAATAATATAGTATTCTATACTATTATATAATAATATTATATAGTATTATATAATAATATATTAATTAATATAATATAATATATTATTAGTCTAATTATTAAATTGTTTATTATTATTAGTTATTACATACGATATATTATTTAATATAATTATGAAATTGTTTATTATTATTAGTATATACTATGTGTTGTAGTATAGTTATTAGTAGTATATAATATAGTTATTAAATATTATATTATAATAATTATTATTAATAATTAATAATATTAAATAGTATATTATTAATATAATTATTAAATAGCTTATTATTATTAGTTATTATAGTATAAAATATATAGTATAGTATACAGTATATAGTATAGTTATTAAATAAAAATTGAATTAATACTGTTCGAAGATCATAGAAAAAGCGCAGAATGTGTATATTAAATAATTTATATAATTAATGTGTATATTATATAATTTATATAAATAATAAATAATAATATATGTATATAATAAATAATTTATGCAAAGCAGTTACGTTTACGTTTGAGTTACGCGAAAGTTCAATAGTCTGGAATCGTCTAATTGTTTATGTATATTTTGCCGCTTGCATAACGGAACATTATTTATTATTATCCTTCGGCCAACGAACCGACGCTCGTCTAATTGTTTATGTACATTCTGTTTTCTACTAAAGCGATCCGAAGCGTCGAAAAAATCAGGAAGCAGGGAGGGGGAGAGATATTTTACAAGAAAACAGGCGCAATTACCCGATCACGATTTAATTACATCTCGACGGAGCCATGGTACGTGAATTAAACAGTTGAATACGATGATTCGAGGCATTATCAGTGGCAATTACATTTCGTTAATTGCAAAGTTCCGCGAGGGCTGCGATTCTTGGTAATTAAAATAAACACAGAGTCTCGGTAAGCGAGCGAAATAATTTTACACGTGGAGGGAAGAGAGCGACTAAAAGGAGAGAATGATCTCTCACTGACGGCACGGTTCGTTACGAAATAAAAAAAGATCGAAGATCATTTCGATCACGTCGAATTTTATGGAAATACAAAGATGATGGATACTGCTCGAATCTTTTCTGGAAATTTGCAGTATATGATTATTGTAACTGTATTTCGTATATGACTACGAGAGAGTAAAAAATCGCTGGAATCACGCGCCATGCACGTCGAGAATCTTTTGTATCAAATTGCAACATTTTCTCAGTTTTAAGTATATTTAAATGTAACAAATCATACACGTGACAAGTTTATTACTTCGTAATAATTTCTATCCAGTGACATATCGATGAGTTCGAGAAAGAAAAAGAAAGCGACGAGTTATTATGTACGGTTCGGTCACTCGTTATGGTCCGCGAACCGAGTTGCCAGCGCAACGGGTTAAAAGAAACAGAATGGTGCTGAAATTGAAACATAAATTAAATATTATTGAATATCCAGAGATCGAAACTATGTACTGTTAACTGTTTTATATTATACTTGCTCCAGCAAATCTTAAATCAATGCACGTTCATGATCGCTTTAAAATTTAAA
>NW_025110147.1:162594-163916 GCF_011392965.1 Frieseomelitta varia
CGATGTATACAGAGTGTTCCTGCTATTAATCTTCGGTATTTTTCTTTCTAACAATAAGTGAAAAGATTGAATTAATTATCTTTACAATGTATACAAAGTGTTCCCTCTGTTTTGAGAGGGTAATAATTCGGTAGACCTAGTTTGTCTTAGTTAGTCACTATACAGATGTATGTAGGAAATATGATCACTATTTTTTTCAAGTATAATTACGTAAATTTTTTATTTTTTTATTTTTTGCAATAAAGAACGAAACTTTCTTCTGACAAACGATGAAATTAATCGCCGTTGTTAATACCGCAATTATTAACATAAAGCAACATTATTTCTGTCGAGCACTCAATGAGGAAGTAATAGTACAATCGACTAAATGATTTTCTCTCTGTTCCTCGGTTCGAGGATCATTACGAGTGTGTAACTAACTCTCTTCTTACATTTCGGAATGAAATCCTCTTTGGCCGAGGATTCACACTTTTTCGTTTTCAACGTCAATCAATTATCACGGACTTCCTGGCCGCGACTATTGCTCCACCACTCGGCAAGGTCAATGTACATACACGCCTCACTCCGCGAGATGACGATTAATGGATCTGTCATCGAGACCGGAGTTGCGGCAAAACGTAATCTGATTAACGATCGACGACTGTAATTAACGTGTCAGGAATCGGAGTATCAATCACGATTCGTGATTATCAAGTAATTAGTAATCGGTGATTAATGAACGAAGAGATGTAATCGCGATCGTCGATCATGAAATGGCCATAATTCTGATTATGATTGTATCTCGGTGGTTTTTCTTCGATTTTCGTATGTTTTGTAATAATATCTTTTATTTTCGTGTATTTCCGAAAACAGGTTTCTCATCTATTTTCATATATTTCGCGAAAACCGCGTTATTTGCGTTGTTTTGCAGTACGATTTTGTCAGGAAGCGTTCGAGAAATTTTCTCATTAGCTGAAAGTCTCGTTTATTATAGTTCCTGGGTCGTTATTGGCACAATCTTCCGTCTGACTCGACGATGAACTTCGTCGAATCGATTAAAACTTCCAGACTCTTCGTTATAATACTCGCTCGTTCTTACACCAGGAACATAAACTTTGACAAATTATTATGAATTCAACGGTGGCAGATACTACAGAGCAAAGAACACATGTAAATAGTCTCTCTAATCTTCGTCTACTATTTAAACTGCAAACGATTTAATTACTTATCCTGGCAACTCTGTTCGCGGACCATAACGAGTGACCAAACCGTACACAACAATTCGTCGCTTTCATTTTGAACTGAATTACCGACTTTTTTCCTTTTGTTTAGGTACATCCTAT
>NW_025110147.1:164889-166543 GCF_011392965.1 Frieseomelitta varia
GTCAATTTGACTGCAAAAGGTATAACAGTTTCTTTGCAAAAAATTCCCCAACAAAGTTAGAGAAACACTGGAATATTCCCTAAAGCTGGCAACTGATTGCGGACCATAACGAGTGACCAAACCGTACACAACAATTCGTCGCCTTTTTTTTTGTACTCGTCGGTATGATATCACTGAGAAGTAATAAATTTATTATCCGTTTTGCCTAGGGTTATACTTAAATATACTTAAGACTGAGAGAACGTTGCAATTTGGGACAAAAATATTCTCGACGCGGCACGTTATTCCAGCGGAAATGGTTAATAATAACGTTTAGTTACAACCTTGCGTGATTAACAACGTTTGAACGTGAAGAAATGACACGTCGCTGATCGTAATAATTTAAAGAAATGACTAATAATTCATTTCACAATGATTTAAAAATCACCAACCAACAAAATCATCGATTAATGATCACAAACTACAAAAATTAATCGAGATTATTCTGTTTTAACTGTTACGAATTATAATTTAAGTTTTAACTTAATATTATCACTGTTTGTTTACTTTATTTTTAACTTTGCCCAATTATAATTTATTTTAACAACGATTAATTGTTCAACGATTGCAATTACTGTGGTTACAAAAGTAATAACTACAAAGTAATTGACCACTTGTCCAACTCTCTGATCGAAACGAACTGTGCAGTAAGAACAAATCTTTCTGTGGTTTGCGTATTTCGTTCGCGAAACAACGCGCGTAGACGTAAAATTCAGGTGACCTCGAACGTGCGTTGGATTTGCAAATCGTGCCTGACATTGTGAGAAATATGTCAGAATAGGAGACCGGTAAAATCTCAGTGTCTGGGATTATTGTATTCGTATGAGAAATCTTTTTAATTCCATTTCTTTCCGCTTCCTGTAGACTACAAATGTATTTGTGGGTCAATGCATACGTGCAATATGTATAATTTGGAGCACGAATCTCTGAAGTTTGAAATCAAGCATTTTAAAATGTTAATGATAATCCTTCGATTCGATATAAACATTAGAAAGATGCAGATTTTTAAGGATTTCAGGGTTTTTAGTTTAATTTAATTTCATTGCAAATAAATAAAATTTTTATGACACAAATTACAATGTATATTTCATAATTCTTTTAATTTACTTTAATTTTTTTTTATTTCATCAACTTTTTAAATTTCGTTTAAAGTGGATAAAACATCTAACATCCAACCCAATATTTTCGCCAAATCTAATTAATTAGACATTTTCTAATTCCAATATCTCAAAGTTATATTTAATTGTATTTTTAACACGACAATAAATAACGCAGACTCGAGGCCCCATTTTAACACTTAGTGTACATTATTACTGTTTCGCGAAATGAAAGTTTGCAATAGCTCCGCTTTCTATTATCTATTATTATTAATTCTGATAAATCCGAACGTGCTATCAATTCACGATCACCTGATAAATCCAACGTGCTATCAATTTACGATCACTGGAAGATACAAGTTAATAAACCTTTGTCTGGAACTAACGTTTAGATGAAGTGAGAAAGATTATAGTAACGTTTCTAACAAAGAACTTTAAATTAAAATTGTTTCATTGGCTGGCCAACGAGATTCGACTAATTCTCGCGTTGGCGGTTTTTTTTTTTTTTTTTTTTTTTT
>NW_025110147.1:167168-176446 GCF_011392965.1 Frieseomelitta varia
TTTTTTTTCTTTTGCTCAACTTTTTAGTAAGGTCTAGATAGAAAGTGTCTGCATTCCCAGCAGTCAACCTAGAAGAATGTGGATACTTTATGAGCTGCACATACCATAGCAGAGATCATTTAACCAACTCGTATCTCGTAAATAAGTGAAAGGATTTAGTGGAATTAATGACCTAAGCCTGTCCAGAAAAGAATCTCGTATCTGGCGTAAACTTTCTCCGTATAAATTGCTCGATAGCACAGAACGATGCTCGCAAGCGAGATAATTCTGTACAGTTGTGTATAATGAGAGTTCGCACAACTCTTGGAGAATAGACACTTCATTTCTATATTCTAGAGGAATTTTACGTTTTATTTAAAGAGAAAGGTGGTTGGTCCAGTTAATATCGAAATTAGAAAACACGAAAAAATGAATAAATAATTAATATCTATTAACTGTAATATTATAGTTAATAATAATTATATATATTATAACTGAGAATATTTGTTAAATACATAACATTAATATGTATTACATAATTGTTGAAATAATATTTTAATAATGAAAATATTTTTTAGCAATAAATAACAAATATATTAATGAAATAAAAGTGTTTTTTTAATAATAAATATTTTTTACGATGAAATTATTGAAATAGTTGAGCTTGCAGTATAAATTGATTTTGATCCATATTTCGGATAATATCATTGAGTTATAGATGATTGCAGTAATTTGTGTTAGACCAGTAACATTTAATTTGTTTTAATTATTTTAAATTAATTGTTCATGTCAATAACGTTAATATTTAATCATAGCCATGATGTAAAATAAATATTAAAATTTATATGTATATAAATATAATATATATAAATAAATATAAATTTATTATATATATATTAAAATTTATATATTTTTCATGTTTTAAATTTAATATTATATTTTAATTATATTATATTATAATTAATATTATATTATATTAAAATTTAATTATATTATATTATAATTAATATCAATATTATATTATAAATTTAAATTTAAATATTTTTATATATTAAAATTTATATATTTTTCATGTTTGAATAAGTACAATAAGACCGTGAATATTTTTCTAAATTGATCGCCACATATTTTTTTTCGTATAAAAATCGTTGTCGAAACATGTTAAACAAATTTAACGAATTTTCATTCTTTCATACGACACTTGTAACAATTGTTATTTATTCTTTTACGCATAACAAGAGTTCGTTACGATATCGTTAATCTTTTTTTCAATTAACAACTATCATTCTTTTTTACATAAAAAAATCCGCTCGACAAAGCTCGAACTACGGAAAAAAATTTGCAGAAAATAGTATGTAAAACTTCTACGTTTCTCACTACTGAGAAATAACTGCATTGAATTCAATCTTCAACTTCAAAATGAAGCCACGTTGCCACAAACGACAGACAGGTATACATATATATATATATATCTCGATGAAATAATGGACTCGTTTAAAAAACGAGAATGGCACGAAAAAAATTTCTTCGTTAGTGTTGGCCATCAACGTAAATTACACGCACGTTTTATTTTAGACCCTTTTTTAGAAGCGGTTCATATTTTTACGGCGGCCAATATTCTATCTAAATTTATTTGCTTCACAATCGAGCATTCATCAAGTGAGTAAACAGGTAGGCAATTTATGTTAATTTACAGGTTCTGAAGCACCTTCTAGAATGTTACATGCGGAAAATTATGCAGATGCGTCTTCTGTTTGATCACCGTTTCTAACGTTCTCAGAAACCTTGAAGATTAAGTCGTTCGTCTCTATCAGCGCACCTCCTTATTTACACTTGCTTATTTTATTTCACCGTTCGCTTCAACGCGTAATAATCACGCATTTTAGAAAATTTACGGTAAAGATACACGGACCCATGTAAAATATATTTGATTTATTAAATATATATCAAATAATAATAAATAACAAATGTAAATAATAATGTAATAGTAACTGTGAGATATTAAATAATAATAAATAATAAATGTAAATAATAATATAATAGTAAATGTGAGATATTAAATAATAATAAATAAGAAATGTAAATAATAATATAATAGTAAATGTGAGATATTAAATAATAATAAACAATAAATGTAAATAATAATATAATAATAAATGTGAGGTATCAAATAATAATAAATAATAAATGTAAATGATAATATAACAATAAATGTAAGATATTAAATAATAATAAATAATAAATGTAAATAATATAATAATAATATAATAATAAATGTGAGATATTAAATAAATTTGACACATTAAATAATAATAAATGTGAGACATTAAATAAATTAAATATATTAAAAAATAGTAAGTAACATGTAATATGTAAAATATTGAAAATGCAATATCTGTGATAGTAGATGCATGGTAATTAATGTATGCAACGAATCTCTGTCTAGATTCTACTTTTTGAACTATTCTGAATTATATCTTGGAATAATTTTACAGAATTATGAATCCATAGTCTACTACAGGATTACTAGACTGCGAATTTTTATGCATTTTCTGCGAAATTTAAGAATTCAACGAAGCACTGTTTGAATATGTATAATAAAGTACAGAATTTTATTGCTTATCATAGTATTTCGTAATATATTTTAATAGATTTTTTTTACTAAATAAGTAAATGATACAATATATTATAGTATTTAACATACTGTATTTTATATTAAATATAATTATATATTGTATTTTATAATATAGTATTTTGCTTAATTTTGAGTGCTTGCTAAAATTATCATATAAATGTTAAACACTAAATGAAAGCATTTTGATATTATTTATTTGATATTATTTTGATATTATTTGATATTATTTGATATAATATATTGCTTAATTTTGAGTGCTTGCTAAAATTATCATATAAATGTTAAATACTAAATGAAAGCATTTTGATATTACTTATTCAATATATTTCAATATATTGTCCTTTTTGAACTTTTAATATACAAGTAAACTAGCTGTTTTAAACATCTCAGATGTTTAAAATAATTACAAGATTAGATTACATTTATTGCCAATTCTATTCTATTATTCTACTCATTTAATTCTTGTGTTTCTCTTTAAAAACTCCTGCTCACTATTTTTATTATCTTCTGCTACATATTTTATATTAGGAATGAAAATTGAAAATGTTTGAAAAATGATTATTTAAATGACGTATCCTTGTTACCTTGAACTTCCAATAACATGTTACCTTAAAGTAATTAGTTGATTTGAACAAGCAAGACTTTCTTTAATCCTCCAATTTATTTAATCATTTCATTCTTTAATATTTTGTATCAGTATTTAACCTGTTTAATTATTCAGTTTTATAAACTTTATACCAGTATAAATAATTCTTCAGTCGTTTATATTCAAACATATCCTATCAATTTCTACAAATAATAATTTCTCAAATAGTTTCTGACTCTGTCGTGTAAACTTCACCTTCTGCCTGGATTATTTATTATTTCAATGAGTTGACTATAAATAAATAAATAAAAAATTACTCTCAAACGATCTATTTAACTTGCATTCAACGTAGAATCACTTTTATCAAATAAAGATTAGCAAAAATTAGCAAAAATGACTCGTCATTTCAAACTTGTTGTTATTTCCCTTATTTCAAACTCTTCAGTCACTCTTCTCTATTTTCTCTCTCATCATCTCATTTCTCTAGTATCTCCATCAGCAGCAATTAAACTTCCCATCTTTTCCACAACGAAGTTAATAATATCCCCAAGAACAGCGGAACAAGTCTCGTCCCTAGCGCGAACCTTAACCACTTGCGCTGGCAATTGATTGCGAACCATAACGAGTGACAAAACCGTACACAACAATTCGTTTCATTTTGAACTGAATTACCAACTTTTTTTCTTTTGTTTTTACATCCTATAGCCAAACTTATACTAATTGAGGAACATTCACGTTTTTTTATTTCCGACAAGCAGAATGGCCGGAATCATAGACACTGTGGAGACGACTATGTGTGAGAGCGCTAATTTTAACTATTTTTGTCCTAAGAAATTTTAAAACGTCGTTGAAATACGTACAGACAAACCTTGTCAATTTGACTGCAAAAGGTATAATAGTTTCTTTGCANTGCAAAAGGTATAACAGTTTCTTTGCAAAAAATTCCCCAACAAAGTTAGAGAAACACTGGAATACCACCTTAAGCTGGCAAACTGATTGCGGACCATAACGAGTGACCAAATACGACAATTCGTCGCCTTCTTTTCGAACTCGTCGATACGATATCACTGGCTGGAAATTATTGAGAAGTAATGAATTTATTATTTGTTTTGCCTGGGTTATACTTCGATGTAGTTAAAATTGAGGGAACACTGCAATTTTGGGAGAAAAGTCATGGGAGGCACATCATTCCAACGCAAGAGGTTAAAATGGCCGTCTTCGACGAACGGCGAAGCAACTCCAACTTCTTTCTCCTCTTGTGTCGCGAGACAGTTGGAAGCGCGCTTGGAAAGAAAGAAAAAAAAAAAAAAAAGAAAAGAAAAGAAAGGCGAGGACGACGACGCGAGGAAAAGAAAACACAATCTCGGGGTAATTATCTCGGTTGGTTGAAAACGAAAGAAAGAGAGAAACGAGAGACGGGGAGAGCTGAGAGAGAAAAAAAGGAAGATGAGACGAAGGAAAATGGAGCGTAGCCCTGCGCCGGAACCTCCCATGATTGTATGCTAAGGCGACGATTGCGAGAACACCGTCTGTAAATTCACCGTAGTTTCGTCAGTTGGCGATTTATGAACGATAGGCGAGCCAACGAGGCGAGCTCGAGGCGCCTTTGCGAAAGTGGATGAACGAAGACGAAAGTACGGAAGAACTCGGCTCGCGGGAAAATTGAGGAAAGTAAGAAACAGAGTGACGTGTGTGTATCGTGCAACTTGCTTATTATTATTTGTAATGATGCAACGGATGCGTTCAACCTGGGTCGAGTTACGTAGAAATCATCAGCGAAAAATTTGAAATTGAACGAATTTTGCTTGAAGATTTCAGTCCATGAACGCCAAAAATGTACTTAAAAATGGCTAAGAAATAGATACAGGTGGTTATATTAATTTGATTATATTATAAACTAAAATAAATGATTTTATTTTTATAATAAAGTATAATGTAATGTAAAATAATTATATTATAAAATAACTAAGAAATAGATATAAAATAAAAATAAAATAAAGTAAAATAATTATATTATAAAATAACTAAGAAATAGATATAAAATAAAAATAAAATAAAATATAATATAATATAAAATAATTACATTATAAAATAAAATAAAATTATAAAATAACTAAGAAATAAATAGATATAAAATGAAAATAAAATAAAATATAATATAGTATAAAATAAAAATAAAATAAAATATAATATAGTATAAAATAAAAATAAAATAAAATATAATATAGTATAAAATAAAAATAAAATATAATATAATATAAAATAATTATATTATAAAATAAAATTATAAATTAACTAAAAAATAGATACAGATGGTTATATTAATTTGATTATATTATCTTAATATTCAAACACCACGATGTTGAAAAAATTGTTTCCCATTTCGATATATTAAAATACTTAGTCTAGTCAGCAGAAACATAATACACGAAGTTTATTACTTCATTTACATTAATTCAAGAGTGCCTGTAAATTACTTGCGCAACAAAGCGTGTTTATGGAGTTTAGAACTCGACACGTGTTAACTGTAATATTGTAATTACTTCAAACAAAAATAATTTTAAATTCAACGACACTGTCTAATTTACTACTTGTCATCGTATCTCATTAAAAAAAAAAAAAAAAAATACACGTACAATAGTTCTTTGACCTTCGTCAAGAGCGAAACACGCCTTTCTACCTCCCGAGGAGCAATTATTATTTCAGATGCTTCAAATGATATAAAAGAGACTGAAGACGTTAACGAGGAATAAAAATTTAAACAAAAAAAAAAAAAAAAAAAATGGAAAAGAAAGGATCGGACGTCCTTCTACGTCTACGATAGACGTGATAATTAAAAAAAAAACAAAAGTGAGCAAGCAAGTATAGCGGTGTAACGAGCTCGAAGGACGTTGACACCGTGAAACTTTCGCCTGACACTTTCATACGGCGCGCACAGGGAAAAATAGTCTCGTCTCGGACATAACTGGAGGAAAAAAAAAAAAAAAAAAGAAAGAAAAACACGAGAGCCAGACATTGAAATTCATTTCGATAATGTTCAACATTCCTCGAGCAAATCGCGGGCTTGACGAGACTTCAATATCCGCGGGATATTTAGCCTCGCAGGGTTCGTTAACTCTTACGTTCTGATCTCCAACGAGGATTTCACGTCATCGAAACTGTTTCAACAGTTGAATCTTTTCTGTGATATTTATCAATCTTAATAAATAAGGATTTTGTAAATTAATATATACAATTAATAAAACAAGAATACATGTAATTACATCTTTAATTATGAAAGTATGGATGAGAAATAATTTATAAGAAGTCGTAACTTGTTCATTTTCAATATTTTTTTTATTTCCTTTCTTTTTTCGTAGGTTATAGAGCATCTCTTGGAGAATAAAATTAAATTAATGAATTAATAACTAAGTAAATAAATATATAAATAATAAAATAATTAAGTGAAATTAAATAATAAAAACAATAAAAATTAAGTAATGAAATAAAATAAAATAAATAAATTGTATTTCCAAATAAAATGATAAAAAATTTTTGTAAAACGTGTTTGTAAAAGTTATTATTGTTTTATGTCATTCAGTCTTTCAGTGGCCACCCTGTATTTATATATAAAAAATTATATAAAATAATTATAATAAATATACATATAAAATAATCTATAAAAATTTATATATTCATATAAATTTTTGTGTATATAAATATATTATAATTTTAAAAAAATTATATAAAACAATTGTAATAAATATACATATAATATATAAAAATTTATATATTTATATAAATATTTGTGTATATAAATATATTATAATTTTAAAAAAATTATATAAAATAATTATAATAAATATACATATAATATATAAAAATTTATATATTTATATAAATATTTGTGTACATAAATATATTATAATTAAAAAAATTATAATAAATATACATATAATATAAAAAAATTTATATATTTATATAAATATTTGTGTACATAAATATACTATAATTTTAAAAAAATTATATAAAATAATTACAATAAATATACATATAATATAAAAAAATTTATATATTTATATAAATATTTGTGTATATAAATATAATATAATTTTAAAAAATTATATAAAATAATTATAATAAATATACATATAATATATAAAAATTCATATAATTTATATATAATTTGTATATATAATATAATATATAAAAATAATATAAACTAATATATAATATATAAAAATAATATAAAATAATATATAATATATGAAAATTTATATAATTTATATAGAATTTATTTATATAAATATCTGTGTATATAAATATATTACAATTGAAAAAAATTACACAAAAGAATTATAATATAATATATACATATAAAATGAATTATATAAAAATTATATATCGAGTGTTTCGAAAAAAATTCCACCTGATCTCAAATGCGGGAGATACGGCTCCACTGCGTTTTTTTTTTTTTTTTTTTACTCGAACAACGAGACCAAGGCCGCCAAGTCCAAGTAATCGGATCGTCAAACCGACGATCGCGTTTGGAAATGAACCGTGACCCCTGGCGCAATCAATTAAACATACCGGCCGCGAGCGAAAGGCGAACTCCGCAGCCTCGAACCGGGAAGATTCCTCGAAGCGGCGGCCGGCGAATCTTCTCAAGGAAGGAAGTAAGGAAACCGCGCGCGCGCGGTTCGTGCCGGGACTTTCTCACGACGGAGGCATCGTAATCGCTATCGCGGATCTCTCGCTGGATCCTAATTGCAATCTCTTACGGCCGCCAACGAGCAGCCGCGGTCATTTAAATTTGTGTCATTACAGCGCGATGGGAGTTTACTTGTACTTTTTTCGTTGAAAGAGGAGAGGAGGGGGCGAGCAATGATTAAAAATTTGCTACCGATCAATTTCCGGGGAATAATCACTGGATATTTATAGAAATCCACACTTTGAAAAATGGAACTTGCAACTAGTCATTTTTTTTTTTTTTTTTTTTGATAAAATATTTACGAAATATGTGATAATACACAATAATAATTTAAATATAAAAATATGTGATAATGGCACAATAATAATTTAATAATTAATGGTCATTGGATGTTTATGGAATTTCACGTTTCCTTGAAATGAAACTTTAAAAATGAGACCTGGATAGGAAATTGTTTTACGTCTATTTGTTGCGCAAGTTTTTTTTATTTAAAAAATTTTATAGTACTTACCAATAATGGATTCCTTTATAAAGTGTCCCACGCAACTGGAATAGACTGCAACTCTGAAACAATAAAAGATAGAAAAAAATTGTCATTAGGCAAAATTTAAATTAGCATAGAATGACGAGGAAAAAGAAGTTTAAAAAGTTATTTACATGGTATAACAAATATGAAAATTAACAACTTTTATTCTAGACTATTTCCCATCAATATTCTTACCCATGATTCTTTAAACATGATTTCATTTTATAAAATTATTGACTGTCTCGCGTCATTTGTTAATGAAAAATTAACATTGAAATTAACAATAATCTAATGATCAATATATATTCAGTTTGATGAATCGAAATTTATTTTGTTAAGATAGTTAAAATTTCGAAAAACGTTTACTGATTCTGCAATTCTCACTTATTGCAGATAAATTCATTCAATCTAGAAAATCGGACTTTCTATGAATTGGAAATTTAGAAAATTTAGAAAATTTTCGAAAAACCAGAAAACTAGAAATTTGGAAGATATTTTCATTAAATTAGCGCAAGTTCAAAAACTGAAATAAACAAATCCAGAAATTTGGCAGAGATTCAATTGACTGGGCAATTTTTCACAAAATGAAACATTTTGCTCCGATAAAATAAATTTACACAAACGTGAAACTTATATTAATAAATTTATGCTTATTACGAATTTAAATTAAATCTATTATACAGGGTGTTTCGTAACTTGTGGGAGCTGATTGTATGCCTAAAAATAATGAAAAAAAAGTCATATAAATGTATGTCCTATCTGTCTTCGTTTATGAGACATAATGAATTTTATAAACAGAGCAAACTCTAGTAAGCTAGTTTTACCAGGGATGGTATATTCAATTTTCATAATAATCATAATT
>NW_025110147.1:176839-199616 GCF_011392965.1 Frieseomelitta varia
GGGATGGTATATTCAATTTTCATAATAATCATAATTGGGATGAAGGAAACCCACATGTTATTGTGCATTCAAGACATCAACGCCAGTTTAGTTGAAACGTATGGGCAGGAATAATTGATAGATTTTTAATTGGACCTTTTTTTCTTGATGGGAAACTAACAGGCACAAAGTGCGTTGATTTTTTGAGCACGCGTTTACACGAGATATCAGAGGAAGTTCCAGTCGATATTAGACTTAACGTATGCGATTTATGCATGATGGAGCTCCGCCGCATTTTAGCCGAGTGGCTAGGCAATTTTTCAATCAACACTTTGCAAATAAATGGATCGGTCGTGGAGGTGCTATTGCATGGCCTGCTCGTTCTCCGGATTTGAATCCATTAGATTTTCATCTGCGGGGACATTTAAAATCTATTGTATACGCAACATCGACTGAACATGCTGAAATACTACGAAATAGAATGGAGCAAGGCTTCCGACAAATTCCGAGGAACACCAGGAATGATAGAGAGAGTAACCAGATGAATGACGAGACGCGTGCAGGCTTGTCTTCAAATCCAAGCTGGTTATTTCGAGCATCTTTTGTAAAAGTAATTGAAACAGAAAATTCATTATCATCTCATAAACGAAGACAGATAGGACATACATTTATATGACTTTTTTTCATTATTTTTAGGCGTACAATCAGCTTACAAGTTACAAGAAACACCCAGTATATTTGAAGATTGACGTAGGTAGAGGCTTCTGGTGTGAAGACGACAAAGCAAGAGACATTTGCATGAGAAAATTCCGTGAATGCGACAATACCACATTCACCTGACGGATTCTTATTAAGAACAGGCTTTCTTCGTCAGTTTCGTAATTAAACGCGGACTTCGGTGTACGTCAGTTTAGAGTATCCACGTAATACGGAGGACTAGGAACTCCGCGGTATTGTTCCAAATGATCGAAAAACTCGGTTATTACCGAAATTATGACACAACACACGAGTAACCTCTGCCACGAAAGAGAATTAATCCAGTTACTTTCTCTATTATTGCGCAAGCAACTTTTAAATACATTCACTCTGTGAGTTATGTTTTGAATCAAGAGTGTTTTGAAATTTTCCGTGTGCGCGATAATGAATTGAATAATCTGTATAGATTGCTCTACTTTGATCTATATATGTATATTATATTTAGTCACTGAAGTCCATTGAAGTATGACTTAAAACTGAAGAAAATCGCAGAGTGGACAAGTTCTATAGTTATTTGAAAATTGTATATTTATTTCAAAAAGAAATGAATATTATTAATTATTGAAATAATAATATATATTATTATTTATTATTGTATATATTATATTATTATTTTAGTACTAATATATAATAAATAAATACTACTAATTACTAAAATAATACTAAAATTTAATTAATATTAAATTAAATAATACTGATAATATTACCATAGTAAAACAGATGATACTAACTATATTAGTGATGAAATAAATATCAATAATATTGCTAATAAATTAAATAATACCTGCTAACAATACTTCAGAAAATACTTTATAAAATATCATGAAATAAACGTTAGATATTTAATATAATTGATGAAGATAATGTTTCATACAGCAAAGAATTTGTAAAGTATTGTAAAAAATTGATATATTAACGATTGTACTATAAAATATGTACTAATGATATTACTGTTAAAATAAATAATACTTTATACAACAAAGAATTTATGAAGTATTAATATTAAATAAATAATACTTTATACAACAAAGAATTTGTGAAGTATGTTATTATTATGGGTGGTGAATTGGCGGCCCGTGCCCCCACTTTCGATAAAGCAATCCCCTCCACTGCATCTCTCTATAGCTCTAACGCCAGCGGGATATTTGAAATGAGAGTAGCGTATAAGAAATGTTACTTAAACTAAATTAAATAAATTGAATGTTACTTAAACTTAAATTAAATAAATTGAACTTTAAATTAAATAAATTATTTACTATTTAAATCTCATTATTAGAAATATTATTAGCTATCATTGTAGAAGTTTTATGAATAATTGTAATAATTTTATTATATCTCAACGTTATAATTAACGACTCGGACTCGTCAGCATAACCGATTTCAGATTTTCAGATTTTGACTTACTTAAAATATGCGCAGAATATTCTTGTCAGAATTAATATTAATTTCTGTTTGAAACGGAATAATCATGTAAATCTATTTACATGATTTTAATTGTCGCCTGAATTATAATGATTTACAGGTACAATATTTTGATACGGTCGTGCAAGTGTCACGTTCAATAATATTCAATTTATTTTCTGATTTCAGCAATACTATTTTCCTCTTTAATAATAATATTTTCGTGGCCTAAATGAAAGGCGGCTCGCCAAGAGCATGCATGTACCGAAATATAACATATCGCTCGATGTATAATTTAAATTTACGTGTCGACTGCATTCGGATAATCGAGATTCGAATGATCAACATTCTACTTGTGTCTACAATCTATGGAAACAGATTTTGATAATACATTATTTGTTTTCACAAAGATATCGTCAAAAAGAAAAAAAAGAAAGTGCCAATGTCTTCTTACTGTATAAAAGGAGTCACCTCGGGCCGTGGCGATGAAACAAAAACTCAAGACCACTTTCCGTCTGCTCCAGTTACAGTTGAATCACGTGTGCCGTTTAATTCGAAAGTGGCGTGAGTCGCTTTGACAGTAATAAAGAATGACGACTGACGCGAAATTATTCAAAATATAAAAATATGAAGAATATAAAATATGAAAATATTTTAAATATTTTAAATATGAAAATATTTTAAATATGAAAATATTTTAAATATAAAATATGAAAATATTTTAAATATTTTAAATATGAAAATATTTTAAATATTTTAAATATAAAATATGAAAATATTTTAAATATTTTAAATATAAAATATGAAAATATTTTAAATATAAAATATAAAAATTTTTTAAATATTTTAAATATAAAATATAGAAATTTTTTAAATATTTTAAATATAAAATATAAAAATATGAAAAATATGAAATATCAAAATATTTTAAATATAAAATATAAAAATATGAAAAATATGAAATATCAAAATATTTTAAATATAAAATATAAAAATATGAAAAATATGAAATATCAAAATATTTTAAATATAAAATATAAAAATATGAAAAATATGAAATATCAAAATATTTTAAATATAAAATATAAAAATATGAAAAATATGAAATATCAAAATATTTTAAATATAAAATATAAAAATATGAAAAATATTTTAAATATAAAAATTAAATCTCAAAATATTTTAAATATAAAATATGAAATATTTTAAATATAAAATATCAAAATATTTTAAATATAAAATATGAGAATATTTTAAACATAAAATATCAAAATATTTTCAATACAAAATATAAAAACATGAAAAATATTATAATATTTATGAAAAATATCACAGATACAAGATAAATGTTCTCGAAAGTTAGCACCGATTTTTCTTTCGCATCTCGATTATAAAAATTTCAAGTCACGCCATTACGTTCACGGTGCACCTTTGTATTTTGCGGTTATAAAGCGATCAACGTGCTGGAAGGATCACGGATCGTTCGAGAGAGAGAAAGACAGAGAAAAAAGAAAGAACGAGGAAGAAAAGACCCGATAAAACCCTCTTGGCGGTTTCTTTTCGGTCTACGACATTACTCAGCCGTCTTCTGTACGCCTCAACATGCGCGTCCAGTATAAAATGGCACTTGGGCACCAGCGATGATAACGTAAATTGCGTTCCAGTCGCGCAAGAAACTTCGTCCCCAATAATTTGCTTAACCTTCGTGCAATCTCTCTCGGTCGTTTCTGGCCAAACTGAATTTCGTCTTTTGCCGTAACACTTTGTTTCCGAGGGCCATTTTAAAATTACACGCGCGCGTGCATGCTTCCTCTGATCTTGTCAAAGTTCACAACGACTTTAAATAATGAAAAACAAAAACATTGGTCGAAAACTGATTACCTGAAATTGTGACATTTTAATGATTAATGTGCCAATGCTAATGAATTTTGTTATCATTTCATTATTTATCAATCGATCGGTCATTAAAATATTAATTAATTAATTAATAATATAATATAATATTAATTAAATGATAATATTGGCAATTTTATAATGAGGGAAAATATGAGAGAAATGTAAACAAATTCCAACGTATTACATTGCCTTACTATAGTATTAGTATATAATTTATTTATTTTGCATAAAAAACCAAATTTCTTCGTTATTTGTTTTAGTTGTCATTTATTGATTATCAATTAATATTCTCGTAAAAAAAAAAGAAAAATTCAGCAAAAATAATTTGAACAAAAAGTGTAGAAAGATTTCATACGAACGTAATCTTCTTTTTCTAGCAGAAAAGACGAGTTAATTGATCAAGTTGATTGATGTCAATCTTTCAGAAAATATTTATATAATTAAAATTTGAAAAATATTTATATAATTTCTTCGTTTATAATATTTGATAATTTTTTTTTCATTTTTAAATTGTCGTCATTTTATTACACGAAGACCAAGATTAACCAGATCACGATACAATTTGTTTCTGTTGATTATTGATTCCTTAACCACTTGCGCTGATTGCGGACCATAACGTATATCAACCAAACGTACAGTGACCAAACCGTGTACAATTCGTCGCATTCATTTTGAACTGAATTACCGACATTTTTCTTTTGTTTTGGTACATCCTATAGCGAAACTTATACTAATTAAGGAACATTCACGTTTTATTATTTGCGACAAGCAGAATGGCCGGAATCATGGACCTTTCTTAAAAGCGGCTATGTTTGAGAGTATGCAGTGCCGCTAATTTTGACTATTTTTGTCCCAAGAAATTTTAAAACGTCGTTGAAATACGTGCAGACAAACCTTGTCAATTTGACTGCAAAAGGTGTAATAGCTTCTTTGCAAAAAATTCCCCAACGAAGTTAGATAAACACTGGAATACCACCTTAAGCTGGCAAATTGATTGCGGACCATAACGAGTGACCAAACCGTACACAACAATTCGCCGCTTTCATTTTGAACTGAATTACCAACTTTTTTTCTTTTGTTTTGGTACATCCTATAGCGAAACTTATACTAATTAAGGAACATTCACGTTTTATTATTTCCAACAAGCAGAATGGCCGGAATCATGGATACTGTGGAGACGACTATGTTTGAGAGTATGCAGCGCTAATTTTGACTATTTTTGTCCTAAGAAATTTTAAAACGTCGTTGAAATACGTACAGACAAACCTTGTCAATTTTGATTGCAAAAGGTATAACAGTTTCTTTGCAAAAAATTCCCCAACAAAGTTAGAGAAACACTGGAATACCACCTTAAGCTGGCAACTGATTGCGGACCATAACGAGTGACCAAATACAACAATTCGTCGCCTTCTTTTCGTACTCGTCGGTATGACATCACTGAGAAGTAATAAATTTATTATACGTTTTGCCTGGGTTATACTTGAAATATACTTAAAACGGAGAAAGTATTGCCATTTTCGGACAAAAAATTCTCGACGTGCGTGACACGAAAGGTTCATCGAACAACTTCAGAAGTCACTTGATTAAGAAATGATCCGGTTAATAGATCAAAGTTCTTTCAATTAATTTAGTCTGTTTATAACTAGTGGAGTATAAATGGCCAAGAGATAACCACCGGACGTGTCTTCGAAACGAAGGCCGCCAAGTGAGAGTTAATTTCAATTTCGAAGATCGTACGCTAAACGAGACGGTACACCTCGACCGCTTCACCTCGAACGACGACAGTCGAGATCAGTTCCTGCACGATGCCTTTTATCGCGTGTTTCGTGGATCTTGACAAGGTGGCCAAGAGATCCGCGATCGAGGTCGCCGATTCTGACTAAAAGACGCCTTTGTAAACCAAATCTTTTTATCTCTATCCACGGCAAGGACGGTGTGTGCCAATGAGGAAGAGATCGAGATGTTAAAATCGTCCTTGTTTAAAAATTGTAAGTTTGTCGAAATGATAAGCTTGACAGTTCTGGCAGGTCGTGAGGGAAACAGAGAATTTCCATCCGAGAAATATATGAAATATACACATACGACAATTACGAAATCTTTGTTCGTAGGTGTATATACATGTATAAAGCAATTACTACATTATTATTTGATACATTATTGTTACTTTGATACATCTTTCTTTGTTTCTAGGAGGCCTAGACAATATATATATAGATATATAATATTGTATTATATTATAATTATATAATAAATATACTATATTTATTATATAATATAATTAATATACTTGATATACTGTAATAATATATTTATTATATAATATTATTAATATACTATAATAGTATATTTATGATATAGTATTATAATTATATATTATATAATACTATGTCATAAATATATACTATTACAGTATATTTATTATAATTATACTATAATAATACATTTATTATATAATATAATTAATATATTTAACATACTATAATAGTAATTTATAATATAGTATTATAATTATATACTATACAATACTACATCATAAATATATACTATTATAGTATATTTATTATAATTATATAATAAATACACTATAATAATACATTTATTATATAATATAATTAATATACTTAATATACTATAATAGTAATTTGTGATATATTATAATTATAATATTATAATTATATGCTATATAATACTATATCATAAATATGTACTATTATAGTATATTATATTATAGTAATATAATAAATATACTATAATAATAAAGTTACTATATAATTAATATACTTAATATACTATAATAGTATATTTATGATATAGTATTCCTACTATATAATACTCTATCATAAATATATACTATTATAGTATATTACTATAGTATAGTATATAATTATATAAGAAATATACTATAATAATATATTTAATATAGAATATAATTAATATACTATAATAGTGATTTATGATGTAGTATTATAATTATATACTATACAATACTATATCATAAATATATAGTACTGTTATAGTATAATTATAATTATATAATAAATATACTATAATAACATATTATAGAATATAATTAATATACTTAATATACTATAATAGTGATTTATGATATAGTATTATAATTATATACTATATAATACTATATCATAAATATGTACTATTATAGTATATTATATTATAATTATATATACTAAATATACTATAATAATACATTTATTATATAATATAATTAATATACTTAATATACTATAATGGTATATTTATGATACAGTATTACAATTGTATACCATACAATACTATATCATAAATATATGCTATTATAGTATAATTATAATTATGTAATAAATATACTACAATAATATATTTATTATAGAATATAATTAATATACTTAATATACTATATTATATTTATTATATAATATTATAATTAATATACCATAATAGTATATTTATGATATAGTATTATACTTATATAATATGTGTATATATATATGTCAGAACAATTTATTATAATATATATATATTTTTTTTTATTTGTTACATTTTAACATATCTTAATTACAGACAGTGTACATATCCATTAAATTTTTAAATCTCTTCAAATCTCTGTTTCAATGAGAAAATGTTAATATTCGAGCGATCGAACATGAGGGGACAGGATCCACGATAAAATGGATTCTGGATCAATGGATGGACAAAAGCAGCTGGAAACGCGAATCGAGGAAACGTCTGTACGCACAATAGGCTCTCCCGCGGATTGGCAGACAATAAATGGAATGAACGTCGTAGTTTGCGTGACACACTTGACAGTTCGAATATCCCGGTCTTTTCGTTACGGAACACTGGCCCTCCTCTCTCTCTCTCTCTCTCTCTCACCGCCATCACCATCCACCTGTTTCTGCTATCCCGCGGCGAGAGTTCAAGGCTAGGACGCTCGGAACACGGCCGAACAAATTTCCTCCTCTTTCACCGGCCATTAGAGCGAACTTAACCGGCGTCGGCTTACTGAAATTCCAGCCGCGCAATCTCCCAGCTTTGTCTCGATTAAAATCCAAACGCGAATAAATCCTTGCCCGCTGCTGGATTGTCGCCCGTTTCCACGAGAAATTGCTTCTGAAATCGTGCAGCCGCACGGAATACATATAACCGCGACGTATAAATAACATGGAGATGACTCGAGTCCAGAGTTGGGCAGAAATCGTAATCTGATTAACGATCGACGATTATAATTTATTAAATTTAACAATTCTCGATTAAATACAAACGTTAAATTAATATAAAGTTCTAGAGGGTCTTGTCGTCCGGTAAAAAAAAATTTTTAACATTTTTTTTTTATTAAAATTTTAAACTCGTAATTTATGTATGAGACAGGATGTATTTCATTAATCGTTCTATTCCAGATTTCATTTAAAAATCAATTGACCATGATGACCTTTGTACAGTCAGTTACGTACTGCAGCCATGAAATTATTGGGTCGATTGGCTTAAAGTTATTTTTCAATAAGATACGAGTTTGATAAACAGGTGAATATATTTATTTCGCCTAATACCTTATATATATATAATTATTAATATATTACAATTTATATACATACATTTATTACTAATTTAATCATTATATCTTATTTTTAAAAATTAAAAAAATGCACTTTAATAATTATATATATATATATATATATATATATATATATATATATATATATATGATCAATTTTATAAAGTTATAATAATCTTAAAAAAAATTAATAAATCATAAAATTTTTTCTTTTATTAATTAGTAAAATCATAATTTTAAAAATAAAATTATATATATATATATATATTATATAAATAAATTTATAGTTTATCCCATGTCAATTAATTACATCATGTCAATTGTGATTGGTGATTAATGAATAGTTATTATTTAATTTGGGGAGGAGGAAGAACTATGTTTTGTTCGCTAGTACTGTGTACAATATGGAATATTATGTCAATTATATTAAACACTAAATATGTATAAATTCGTTCTTCTTAATAGATTTATACTCTTAGATATAGTTTTACTGTATAGCTACATCTTTCCCTATTTCTTATACACTTATACATTTTCTCCGATACAAGTTTCACATTTTGGTCATTAAAATCATACTCTTTTTCTAACGATTTATTTACAGATCAGCGTTAGTTACAATTGTATCATAATTATAATTAAATAATACTAAAATATATAATTATTAGATAATAATAATATATATTATTTCATTTTATGATGATTATGTTATTAATATATAATATATTAAAATCATATATAATTAATATATAATATATAAATATTCAAGTAGTCAATGTATTATTATTTAATTATAATTAAGTATATATATTATTACACATATTATATATATATAATAATATACAATTTATATATATAAAATCAGTATTATTAATATATATTAAAATCATATATAATTAATATATAATATATAAATATTCAAATAGTCAGTGTATTAGTATTTAATAATAATTAAGTATATATATATATATTATTATACATATTATATATATAATAATATACAATTTATATATATAAAATCAGTATTATTGATATATATAAAAATCATATATAATTAATATATAATATATAAATATTCAAATAGTCAATGTATTATTATTTAATTATAATTAAGTATATATATATTATTATACATATTATATATATAACAATTTATATATAATTATATCAGTAATTAGATCAATATTATATACAATTATAATTAAATAATGATAAAATAGTTGAATATAATATAACAATATCATATTACTTTCGAACGAATTGACAAGTAACACAAAATGAATTGACGAGTCAATTAAGTGCAACAGAATGTTAATGCCGATTGAAAGAATTTCAATCGAATCAACATACATAAAATAAAAATGCCGGAGGCCTCTGTTAATCACGAGGGAAAAAAAACTGTGTTTCCAGAACGGAAGTCGCGGCTTTCCTCTCGTTAACATAACGCAACAGTATTTTCTAATGGCGAACGCGTGTTCGTTTTCGACAAATGCTTCTCCTCACGGGCTGCACGCACGATGCAACAAGGGACAAACGCCTATAATGCATTGGAAAACGCACGAGATGCAGAGCTCGTGACTAAACTCTCTTAATCCCTTTCCGGTTGGCGCACGCACCTGCAGCAGGAAAATCCGCTCCTTTCGTTCGCGTGTTCAGCGTTTTCATACCTGGCAGGAAGGTATCATTAAGAGTTTTGTCGCTTGAGCATCGACCAACATACTCAGGTATTCAGCCTGCCTCCTCTTCCAGCTGCCAGTTCGTGAAACGAGTCAATTGCAATTGTCAATGATAATTGCAACAGAACAATTGCTCTTGTTGCTAATATATTTTGCCCATTCAGGATATGTTATAACATGTATGATATTATTATTTTATCATATTATGCAATTTTATTATATCACTGACATATATATTTATTTAGTATATATAATTATATATATATAATATAATAAATATATTATTACATATATTATATAATAATATAATATATATTTATTATGATATATATATGTGTGTGTGTGTGTGTGTGTATTTATTTTAATAATTTAATTATCTCGAATGTAAATGATCTATATATAGTAAAATTTATTTTGTACCTTTTATCAGGATTAGTTAATTTACTTTAATAATTTAATTATCTCAAAAGCAAATGATCTATATATATATATAATAAATTAGCTAACCCTACGAAAGGTACAAAATAAATTTTGCTTATTTATTTTCAAAAAATTTATTTTCATTACTTTAAACTATTAATAATATTATTAATTTTTAATTATTACTAAAATATATTTTTATTATATTTTATTTAATTATATTAATTCAAAATTATATATATATTATATATATATATAAACATAAATTTATATTTTATACGTCATATTGATACAATTGATTTTATCATCAACGTGTTATCCATTTCAGCACATTATGTTTGATATATAATTATATCATATTATTAATATAATACATAAATATAATTATAATATATTATTAATATATAATAATAATACTAATAATTACGTTTTTCTCCATTTACTATTTCACTACGTTTATGTATAGTATTTGTTCTTTTAATTCTACCTAATATTCTATTCTATCTAATATTTCCATTTTCATTATTTATATCTATTATTGTAACTATTCCATTTATCCAACTCACTTGGTTATGTTTGTCTCACGTATCTCGTTACACATTAGCATAATCGTTATATTTATGTTTCAATGTATATCTCCAACTTATTTATCCCAGTACTATGATACTGTCCTTGAGTTTCACCTTGACGCTTGCTGTCGTTACTTTTCCTCCTTTCTTTTTTAAATTGTATAAGAAAACCCCACAAAATTTGCTTGAATAAATTAAATTAAATTAAATTAAATTAACATAATAATGCAAATTAATTTTACTACAAATATTATATTTAATACAACATAATAATATTATACAATTAATATTACTATATTTATATGTAGTAATATCAATTAATTATTAAATTAAATTATACTGAAATAATCAGAATTATATACAGAATAATCAATATCATATAAATTATTACAGAAAATTATACATTACAGATTATATTATCACAGAATGCAAAATTATATTATTACAGAAATTATACAGAATAATCGATATCATACAATGATAATAATACAGTAATCGAGTAATCGATCGAATATAAATTTTGCCATTTAAAATTTTAGTTATGCAGTTGTGATTAAGTATAATTATACAATTAAGTCATAATTATGTATAATTTCACATATAATATAATATATATAATATATAATATAACACAAATAATATAATATATTTATATGTAGTAATATCAATTAATTATTAAATTAAATTATACTGAAATAATCAGAATTATATACAGAATAATCAATATCATATAAATTATTACAGAAAATTATATATTTACAGATTATATTATCACAGAATGCAAAATTATATTATTACAGAAATTATACAAAATAATCGATATCATACAATTAATATAATAATATAGTAATCGAGTAATCGATCAAGTATAAATTTTGCCATTTAAAATTTTAGTTATGCAGTTGCGATTAAGTATAATTATATAATCAAGTCGTAGTTAAGTATAATTTCACTTAATCTCCGACGAATTAGAATCGATTTCGTTCCGAGACGTAATTCTCCACTTTCTGCAGACGGAAACGACGCCATTTTTTTTTTTTTTTTTTTTTTTCAAAGGTCGTTCCTCGTTCGTTCCGTTTAATTTAAATATCAGTCACGATTGTTTTCGCTGGCGCTGGAAAAAGGCACGCCGCGTTAGAAAGTTCCTCGATCGGCGCGAGTAAAAGAGAAAAAGATTCCGTACAAAACCGTGACGATCGCGTGAATCGTTTTTTTTTTTTTTTCTTTTACGGTGTTCGAAACGAGACTATGAGCGGATCCCCTCGAGAAATCTCTTTCGATTCGAAGAGCTCGTTGATTGAAACGCAAGGAACTCCCAACACACGAGACGACGTCGATGGATTTTCTTCCTCCTCGAAAGCCGTATTATCGTTTAGCCGGATTGCGAAATCCGGAAACCCGATTAGAATGTTCGATTTCCTTTTGGATTTCTGTGTACGACGTGAAACGTGCCTTTGCACGAGTTTCACATTTATCGCAGTTGTCAGTTTCTTTTTTCGGCTTGAAATGGTTTGAAAATTTTGACTACTGATTGCGGACCGTAACGAGTGACCGAACCGTGTACAATAATTCGTCGCTTTCTTTTTGAACTCGTCGGTATATATCACTGGACAAAGTGGTATGTATAAAAAAAAAAAGAAAAAATGAGCAATAAAAAATATATGAAACATACGAAATATAATTAATTATGTTCATAAAAATCTGAATTATTTAATAGTATTTTAAGACCCCGTTGTTTCAACGATCAATAATTTTAGCAAATAATTGTACGAAGAAAACAAATTGTTCTATGTTTATTAGATGTAGATACATGTGATAGAAGTGTTTTTTATTAGAGTTCTTTTTTTTTATTAAAGTTTTTTTTATTAAGAAAAAAATTCTTAATAACAGTTCGTAGAAAAATTTAACTTCGATGTACCTGTCCATCTTTTATTGCAGTTATTTATAATTCAAATAAATTTATTCTAACAACTGACTAATTAAAATTTTACACTCGTTTTATTCATATTGAATGTTATATTATATATTTCTTTAATGTTAAATTTTTAATTATTCTTAATATTATTTCTATTTACACTTTAATATTTATATATTTCTTTATTATTGAAATATTTAATTATCCTTAATATTATTTCTATTTATATACTTTAATATTTATATAATTATATAATATTTATATAATATTTATATAATTCTTTAATATTATAATTAATATTATACTATTTATATATTTCTTTAATATTATAATTATAATGAATATTATAATATTTATATATTTCTTTAATATTATAATTATTATTAATATTACAATATTTATATATTTTCTTAATATTAAATTTTTAATTACAATTAATATTATAATATTTATATATTTCTTTAATATTAAATTTTTAATTATTCTTAATATTATTTCTATTTATACTTTAATATTCGTAGAGTATTAATATTATTTTTATTAATAAATGCCAAATCTCCTGAATTAAATGTGTCAACTAAAAATTTTCAAGTTGAAATTAAACTTTCTTAAAAATAGAATCTACCATCGTCAAGTTAATTACAAATCGTTATTAGCTACAATTCATATATATAATTTCATGCGTTTTCACGGAATGTAGAAAATTTCTCACTTATTCGTGAACAATTGTTTCACTTTTTTCTTATTCGTATTTACGATCGTCTGCAATATAATCGATATGTACCATAACAATTCTTCTCTCCTCGCTGTTAATCTCCGATCGTTCCATTCTCCCTACTTTTTCCGCCACTTTCTTCTTTTTTCCTTTAGACCTGTTATGCTCCCAATCGGGCTATTATACCTTCGTCTCTCTTCTTCTCTTCTTCTCCGTCTCACTTTGCGACACCGTATGCAAATCGCACGGTGACCATAAAAATTTTTACCGATCGATTCCGTTAGCGAGCTAAGGTCGAAGAAGAGATTCCTCAGCCAAACGAATCAGCCAAAAAAAAAAAAAATCACACGACGTTTTATCCTTCGCGAACACTCTACCTTTCGTAAAAATAAAGGTAACGAAATATTAGAGTAAGTTCATTGAAAAAGATTGCAGATGAAATATTCTAAATAACAAAGACATCATTTTGATGAATTTTATAGAATACAAGAGAAATTGATTAAACGTTTATTAAACAAACAGGTGTTTCATATTATTAATTATTCGCCGTTAAAATCATGAGAAAAAGATTCCAAAAATTCGTCTTAATATTTTTTTTTTTTATCGTTGCGTCTGTTATTATGGACATTCCATAATTTTATGAAATTTAAAGGAATTAAAATGTTTGTACTATTATCATAAATTAAATGGATACATTAAATATTGTAATATTTAAATATATTAATAATAATATTAATTGGCATGATAAGAAAATGAATATTCGGAATTTTTTACACATTCTTTAGAAAGAAGATGAATTTTAGGAATCGATAGAATTATTCTACTTTCAAATATACTTGTAATAGATACAGTCGTCGTCCCACTTTCAAATTGTCCCATTTTGAAGTATATACTGAATTGATTACGGTTTGTTGATTATACTATTTTCAATTTTTGTATTTCATAACTACGTTATTATTCTACATAAATCAAATTTTTTTTTAATTTTATTATCGCATCATTATATCGCATATTATACATTATTAATATGATTATATATTATATTATATTATATTATATTATATTTTATCAATTATATCATTTAATTATATTATTATATGAATAAAATTAAATTATTATATCACCAAATTATTTATTATATTTATATATAATAGAAATTAACGTTTCTATTCAGGATTATGTTTTATTAATATATTCGTATAATTTTCAAATCAATAGATACAATTTTTTAATCTGCTAACAACTGACTAACTAAAATCAAGAAATGTCACAAGTAATTTCTTGTCAGTAAGCACACAGTAGAAACATCCGTTAAAAAAAAATCAATAAATTTTAATATAATTCAATTTAAATATAAGTTTCAATATAACTTAATTTGTTTTTCAAGTCCTTTACTTTCGTCTTGAAATATTCTAAAAATGTCTTAAACGCCTTTTGGTTTTTATCAAACAGAAAGATAATGTTATAATTCTTTCACAGTCAAGACAGTCCTCGTCCAAAAGTTAGAAAACTCAATTTGTGATTCAACCTGATCTAAAATTCAAGCAATGAAGTAAGCAATAAAGTAAGAAAACAATTTTTGACAATCAAAGGGAAAAAAAGAGAGAAACTCTTTGAACAAGAGTCGAAAGAGAATACATGAATATGTTATTAGCCTACTTCCTAATCGATTGTTGAAAACTGTTGAATATGAATGAGACACAAGTTTTTCTCTATCGTTGGTTTTCCCCAAACGATCTAAAGAACAAGAGAAACAGCACTATACAGGGTGTATCAAAATATGTGGGCATAATCTCACTGGTGAATTCAGTACACTAAAATCAGAGAAAAGCTTATACAAACCCGGAAGCTTATAATTCCTGATACAGTTTTGGTTTTGAGATAGAATTTATATTGTATCAATATGTACTGAATTTTCTTTCACAAAAATTAAAAAACAATTTCTGTCATCGAAATTCTGACTCGATAAAGAGTTGTCTAATACTGTCCGGATTATTTAACTGCTTACAGCCAGTATTTATAAACAATTAAATAAAGAACTCAATTTGTCAAAAGAATTGTTGAAACAAGATCATATCGGGTATATGTTTATATTTTATATTTATATTCATACTAGTACTTTTATTTTATATTTATATTTATATTAGTATTTATATTTATTTATATTTTATATTTAAATTAGTTTATATTAGTATTTATATTTATTTATATTTTATATTTAAATTAGTTTATATTAGTATTTATATTTATTTATATTTTATATTTAAATTAGTTTATATTAGTATTTATATTTATTTATATTTTATATTTAAATTAGTTTATATTAGTATTTATATTTATTTATATTTTATATTTAAATTAGTTTATATTAGTATTTATATTTATTTATATTTTATATNTTATATTAGTTTATATTAGTATTTATATTTATTTATATTTTATATTTATATTAGTTTATATTAGTATTTATATTTATTTATATTTTATATTTATATTAGTTTATATTAGTATTTATATTTATTTATATTTTATATTTATATTAGTTTATATTAGTATTTATATTTATTTATATTTCATATTTATATTAGTTTATATTTATATTTTATATTTATATTAGTGTTTATATATTATATATTATATTTTATATTAGTATTTATATACTACATTTTTTATTTATATTATTATTTATTTTATTTATATTATTTATATTAGTTTATATTTGTTTTTATTTTAAAAAGTAAAAAAACAGTTCGTCAAGTGTGCGTTGAATTGCGCCCACATATTTTGACGCGTCCTGTATATCTGCGCGCAATCATACACCTTCAAATATATGCATTCCAAACGACACAGTTCCATGTTTAATTTCGACGATCTTCGACTCATATTGCGTCAATGGATTCTTATTGCGGAAAATTAGAAAAAAAAGTAAGATACACACGTGTTATTGAAAATGGACAGGAACATAACAAACTCAATTCTGCACGAATATCGATCGCACATTTGCCATGATTGGCTAATACTTCAAGGTAGAACTGACTTGGAATATTTTCAATACAGATTATTATACGTAAAAAGATTATCTAAAAAGTTAAAAAAAAGTCAATAAGATGAACCTGGATTTGATTTACATAAGTGATTTATTATGCATTCGACGAAGAGAGAAAAATATACAAAAATCTTAGACTGTCTCAGAAGTTTCTTTCGTTTTATTAATCATGTATGCATAGTATTTGATGTTCTACGTCATGTTGCTTGTATTAATATTTTCAATTATGATCCATTCTGATCTATTATTTGTCTTTGCCTTGTAAATTTCCAAAATTTTTAGGATTCGCTAAAGTTATGAAGCTTCTAGAGAAACCGACGAAAGTGCAAGTCAAATTAACCCTAATTGTGTTCGTCTTTCTTTGCAAATCAATTCACAAATGAAAATCACCAAGTTTTTCTACAAATTTGCTTTCTCAAACCATTGTAATAAGAATTTTAAAGTGTTTTTCAAAGCATTTCGAAGTAATTCCGAAAGTAAATGATGTGTGTATATATATATATATATATATATATATTGTAAAATAAAAAAAATAAATATATTTTTAGAAATCAAATGTTTGTCGTATTTACTAATATATAGTTTTTTTTTTAAGTAAATTTAATTTATATAATATAACATTTCATCGTAGCACTTATAAACAGAAAAAAAGATAACATAAAATGACACGAAAATTAACATAAAATACGTGTTGGATGTTCAAAGTATTTACATATACATATGTCGATTCAGCTACAATGCAGGGCGATTTATTTAGGTGATTTATAAAAGAGATAACGAGGTTTAATTTGATCGTCATGTTCCATAGAAATAGAGCGTATGTACGTGTTTCGTTTTCGTGGAAAACATTATAAATTAATGGATGCACTAAACTTCATTTAGAATTTAAATGAAAACGCATCGCAGTTTGACGCGATTTCGGTGCTTTAATTGCAATTAAAGTTGAAACTGAACGAAACGCCAATTTGTTTCTGCGCTAACAACCGTTTCGAATATGCTAGGAATAGTATGCCAGTTCTATTTTTCAGTCGTTAAAATAACTATGTCTATTCGCTTTAATATATTTAATAATGATAAAATATTTTTAAGATATACTTAATAATGATAAAATATTTTCAAGATATATTTAATAATGATAAAATATTTCTGAGATATATTTAATAATGATAAAATATTTTCAAGATATATTTAATAATGATAAAGTATTTAACAATGACAATAAGTCGAAACTCGTGCAACTATGAAAAATATTGACAATCGACTCTGAAAACGTTGATCGTTGAAATAATATTATATTTAAAAATGTCTAATAAATTGACTTCTTTTAAAATACATTATAATTGCAATTATTTCCTAAGAGAAGATTGTACATTTACCAAAGAATTATCTTCTTGCCATTTCTTAATTAAAAAAAAAATTAAATAAAAAATTACAATACCAAATTTATATAAAAATAATTACAGTTACATAAGAAAATAATGTTCCCCGGTTAGTATGATTTTTTTCATATCCATTTAGATTTCTCAAACTGGAGATTCACAGCATCTCCTAAAATAAATTATCATCGCAATTATTTCTTAGAAGTAATTGCTCTTTCAAAATTGTATACTATTGGAAAACAGCTGAAATATATATGTAATTATGTAATAGTAGTATACTCATATTAATAATACAATTACGTAATAATTTTTTTACAATAATGTATTAATAATATATTATTAA
This sequence comes from Frieseomelitta varia, assembly GCF_011392965.1. Taxonomy (NCBI): domain Eukaryota; kingdom Metazoa; phylum Arthropoda; class Insecta; order Hymenoptera; family Apidae; genus Frieseomelitta; species Frieseomelitta varia. Next base: position 195,484 of record NW_025110147.1, read on the forward strand.
TAATATATTATTAATATTAATAATATATTACTATATAATATTATATAATATATATAATATAATATAATATAATATAATATAATATAATACTATATAGTATTATATAGTATTATAATATAATACTATATAATACTATATTATAATAATATATTAATATTAATAATTATATAAACAATATATTAATCATAAATATAAAATATATATAAACCTATACATACATAGGGTATCCTCAAAAAAATGTGCAAACATACTTAATTTAATTTTGCCTGGAAAAGAAAATGAAAATCACGAGTGTTAGAATCATTCAAAGTGTAAATACTTTTTTTTTCTAGGACACTCTGTATATCAGAATAAGCTAAAATACTTATATACAGGTTGTGTAAGCGTCGTTTTAACGAGTTTTCAAGTAAAAGTGACCTAACGAACGAAAATTCAACTTAGAGAGGCTTCGTACGACCATTAGGTAATGTTCCGACTTGTAGAAAGGCAGAAACAGGAAGTTTCTTTCCGAAGTTTTTTCGTTTAAAAACTCATTTCCCCCAAAGATTATTTTCACAAAGTAGCTCGCGAAGGAAATTATTAGAAGAAGAGAATAAGAAAAAAAAAAAAAAAAATTTGAAAACTCTTCTGGACTTTCTCGCATTGAATTATCATACTGCTAGAATAATATCGCTTGGAGAGCTGAATTATTCAATAAAGGAAAAATTTGCTCCCGAGAATGGAGAGAAGGAAGTCTACCATTGAATCAGATCGATTCATTATTAATTAAACTTTGTATTAATTCTCAAATGATATCGTTGGATTATGAACGATTATAATAACTTATAATTAAGTACTAAAACTGTAGGATGAAAACTTCATTTCATGTTGTATTTTACATTCTTCACGACAGTAATAATCTCCAATTAAATTCTAAATACTCTTCGCTGTGATTCCAGATAGCCTAACACCAATTACGGACTCAATCAATGCACAGAATTCTAACTAACTCGGAGCGTCATATTTGTAAATACGAAGACGTATCTGCACGCTTGAAAGCTGCTTAGAAATCAGCTCGTGTGCATTTCTAAGAAACGCATGCAATGATTGCGCGTAATTAAAAAAAAAGACGTTGCACAGTTCACTCAACACCAGAACTATTTTTCGTATTTTAAATTTCGTATTACAGCGTGGAACATAACAGCACCAATAAAAGTTCTAGATAGTGTCAAAATTTAAATAAACTAATATAAATAATATAACATAAATCGATAATTTAGTCTGATATAATTTTATAAAAAAAAAAAAAAAGGATCATCAAATTTCACATTGTTCTTAATTAATCCTCTTCGTCGTACTTTTTATAGATTTGAACGATCTGTAAAATACATAAGTAGGAGCTTGTGTTCTTTATTATAGTTATGAACATTCTCTGCTGCGAATTTCATATTCCGGTCATCGATAATTCTCATGTTAAAACGTGAATGTCATCTGGAATTGTAATATACGTTCGATAATATGTATAATATTGTAATATACGTTTTTTACAGACTGGTGCAAAAGAATCATCTGTGATGAAAAATTGCCGGTCATAAGCGTTAGATCATGCAAAAATTGCCACGTTAATAACGCTGGAATGACGTGCCACGCACGTCGAGAATTTTAAAATTGCAATATTTCCTCAGTTTTATATCGAAGTATAATCCAGGCAAAACAAATAATAAATTTATTACTTCTCAATAATTTCTATCCAGTGATATCGTACCGACGAGTTGAAAAAAGAAGGCGACGAATTGTTGTACTTGGTCACTCGTTATGGTCCGCAATCAGTTTGCCAGCTTTAAGAGGGTATTCTAGTATTTCTCTAACTTTGTTGGGGAATTTTTTGCAAAGAAACTATTATACCTTTTGCAGTCAAATTGACAAGGTTTATTTGCACGTATTTCTACGACGTTTTGAAATTTCTTGGGACAAAAATAGTTAAAATTAGCGGCACTGCATACTATCAAAAGTAATCGCTTTTAAGAAAGGTCGTCTCCACAGTGTCCATGATTCCGGCCATTCTGCTTGTCAAAAATAAGAAAACGTGAATGTTTCTTAATTAGTATAAGTTTCGCTATAGGATGTACCAAAACAAAAGAAGAAAAGTCGGTAATTCAGTTCAAAATGAAAGCGAATTGTTGTGTACGGTTTGGTCACTCGTTATGGTCCGCAATCAGTTGCCAGCTTAAGGAGGTATTCTAATATTTGTTTAACTTTGTTGGGTAATTTTTTGCGAAAAAACTATTATACTTTTTGCAGTCAAATTGACAAGGTTTATCTGCACGTATTTCTACGACGTTTTAAAATTTCTTAGGACAAAAATAGTTAAAATTAGCGCTCTCAAACATAGTCGTCTCCACAGTGTCCATGATTCCGGTCATTCTGCTTGTCGGAAATAAAAAAAACGTGAATGTTCCTCAATTAGTATAAGTTTGGCTATAGGAGGTACCAAAACAAAAGAATAAAGTCAGTAATTAAAACAGTGGCGACACTTTGAAATTTCGATTATCGATGTTTGCATGTTTTTGTTAAATTTCGGAGGCCTAAAAAAAATATAAAAAATAAAATTTTTTTATTGATTCCGGTAGGGGCTGTAGTCACATATGTACTAAATGCGTGCTTAAAATTTTGAGCCAATTGGTCAAGTAAATTTCGAGATATCACGAATTCTGAATCACCGTTCTGAAAAACATAGTTTCCAGAAGAATGCCTTTAAAGTTTAGTATTGCGGTAACAACGACGCTGATCGTCGCGTCCTTCAAACAGCCATAACTTCGTTAATTTTAGGAGTTCACACGTAAGGTTACAGAGATTTATTTTTTGAAACTGTGTCCTTTAAGAATATGCAAAAAAAAAAAAACAAAAAAACTATGTATTTTAAGAATATGCAAAAAAAAAAACAAAAAAATCTACATTTTTTAAGAATATGAAAAAAAAACAAAAAACCTATGTCCTTTAAAAATATGCAAAAAAAAAAAACAAAAAAAACTATGTCCTTTAAGAATATGCAAAAAAAAAAAAAACACAAAAAATCGATTTCTTTCCACACTAAGTATACCCCCTTAATAACCATTTCATAAAATGGCGGATACTTTTCGATTCGTTCCGGCGACTGAGCCTTCCCCTTCCCCTCCCAAAACGGAGCTGGCTTCAATCCGTTTGAAAATTCTGACTCCGCCGATTACGAAATGCCGTGATGCAGCGCGCGCTCGGATTCCATCCAGCATCAGGCTTGGATTTGGATTTCATGGCGCGGCGGTGAAAGATATACAGGAAGTGGTCGTTGATGGTATTCGCGCGGCCACGCGGCGGTTAACCGATGAAAATTCAGGATTTAACGTCCCCCCTTGAAAACCGTGGGAAACATTTCCCGCAGTCAGGCCGCGATTGAAGAAATCGCGATTTTAATTTCTCTGGATGCGTTCGATTTCCAACGACGCGGTGGTGCCTTGTGCGCAGGCGCAGACACACGTGGTTATACAGGGTGATTCTGGCGACTCGGACGGATCGTATCTTGAAAACTCTCCTGTAGCTCACGTTTTCTTTTCTTTTTTTTTTTTCGTTTGCAAATGCAACGATGGGCCTAGGAAATACAGATGCAACATTCTTTTGTGCATAAGCTCGACGTTTTATTATAAAAAAAAAAAGAAAGAAATGTTAATTCTTGTTAGGAAATATCTTAATTTTGTAAATTTTATGGACAAAAGACAAGATCAAACTGATCGTTCTACTGTGTGTATAGAAAACAGTATCGTTTTCTCGCGTTATTTTATTCATTTAATATTTGCATGATGTTTGAAAGAAATATATAATACTGATGCATGACATATAATCTATACAATATACTATTAATGTATAATACACAATAATATAATTATATTTACAACTATTATTTATATATTTATAATATATATTGTATATTATAGGGTTAGTATTATATATTTCTTAAATAATATTAATTAATATATCACACAATTATCGTGTACTGTATATTATATTACTACTATATATGTTAATATATAAACTCATATATTTCTTAATAATAATAATATACAATATTGTATATTATAGGATTAATATTATATATTTCTTAAATAATATTAATTAATATA
>NW_025110147.1:199651-231900 GCF_011392965.1 Frieseomelitta varia
TACTATATATGTTAATATATAAACTCATATATTTCTTAATAATAATAATATACAATATTGTATATTATAGGATTAATATTATATATTTCTTAAATAATATTAATTAGTATAATTACACAATTATTATGTATATTATATTATTACTGTATGTTAATATATAAACTCATATATTTCTTAATAATAATAATATACAATCACAATATAAATAATAATAATAATAATAATATCTTCTTAATAATAATAATATCATACACAATATAAAATCTAACCTCCTTCATTAGTTCAGTTGAGCACTATCTATTATATCGTTTCCAATTTAAGATCCAATTTTATTAAAATTCTGAAATCATTTTAACTGTCCTAATCGCTAATAGAGCCTACACTACAGACAGTATACGATTTTATTTTTTAATGCATTTGTGTTCCTCGTATCTTTAACCTTCGACAAAGTATTTAAACAATCGCATAACGACGCAGTTCAATCTGACATCGACATGCATTGCAAGTATGCTAATTTTATTTTATCAACGGGAACTTGCACATTTCAATACGACATACACAAACAAAATAAGACGCGAAATCTAACGAACGAACGTTTATTAAACAAAACTATTAACGATTGCTAAGCACACGAACTATTAACCTCTTGCTCTGGAATCACGCACGTCGAGAATTTTTTGTCCCAAAGTTGCAATATTTCCTCAGTTCTCAGTATATTTAAGTACAATCCAGGCAAAGAAAATAATAAATTTATCACTTCTCAATAATTCCTATCCGCAGTGATGTGTCCACACCGACGAGTTCGAAAAAGAGAAGCGACGAATTATTGTATACGGTGTTGGTCGCTCGTTATGGTCCGCAGTCAGTTGCCAGCGCAAGCAGTTAATAAGAATGCAAAGTACAGGAACTGTTTGTCCATCGACAAGTTCGTATCTCGTCAGCATCTCGCTACGTAGAGTTTTAATTTTTAGTGCCAACCTCTTTTTTCTTTTTTTTTTTTTTTCAGAACCACCCAGTATACGTGTGCATCTTTGCAAGGCGGGGACTAACTAACGTCTAATCAGCCGGCCTAACGATCCAACTAACTATACCGGATAACGCAGCGCGCTGCTAACAGCAACATCCTCGCATAACGATCGCCGGGCTCACTCTGCCTGTTAGTCATCGCTGAATCATGATCCAGTGATACACGGGCCCCAGCGTCCAAAGCAAAAAAGATGCGTGGAAGACTTACGATACACGCGGCAGATACACCCCGCAGTTTGTCCTTTCTAAGGCTACTTCCGTACGTGTACCGGTCACTTATCTTTCGCCGGGGCCGACAATCACGAACATTTGTAGCCTGTGGCCTCTTATCGGGCGCGGGCAACACCGCCGCGGATTATCCGCGACATTTTTCTCTTTTTTTCTTTGTTTTTCTTCGTTCCTTCCTTTCGAGAAATTCTTGTCCATAAAGTCCCTTTACAATTTCAAAAATTTATTACAAAGGCAAATGAAAAGACAGACAAGTGGAAATTATTACAAAATGAGACGTATATATTTAAGTTTTTTTTTTTTTTCCTCATTTAATAACTATATGGGCGCCACGAAGACGGTCTGATTTCTTGCCATGTAGCATACCCTCATCAATGGTATCAGTGATTATCTGTTTTAACATAACTTTAACATAACCCCACGTGTGTGTCCATGAAGTCTCTTTACAATTTCAAAAATTTATTACAAAGGCAACTGATGAGATATCTTCGTCAGATTTGTTCTTCCTCTCACAAAATGGCTAGCTCCTCAGGAGAAGGCACAGTGTGTCACCACGGTTTATTGAAACCAAATCGGATCTGCAGAACTCGGCGAAACTTCAGAACTAAGTATGAACGAGATTCACCGTTACGTCCATCAATTCGTGCATGGGACAGTGTTGGATAAAGGGAGAAGTGAAAACATCGATCGTATGAAATCGAGTATCGTCTTGATGCTCATATAGAGGTGTATTAAATGAGGGGATATAAAAGAACTTAAAATACATACGTCTCATTTTCTAATAACTTCCACTTGTCTGTCCTTTCATTTGCCTTTGTAATAAATTTTTGAAATTGTAAACCGTGTGTTATACGTTGCTGGATCCTGATTCCTAATATTTGGAATTTCTGAATCAAGTCATCTACAATTTCTTATTCAATTTCGAATCGTTGGATAATTTTAGACATATCGCGAAAGGAGATTCGGTTTAAGGAAAATTCAGCATTTTCAACGTTTCATCGTAAACTAACGTGACTGGTAGCCTAATCATTTTACATGAATACATTGATGTTTCTTTATTTTATTTAGTAAGTAAGATTTAGTCAAGGCAACGCTTATATTTATTGGAGCGAATTATTTATTTAATTCGTTGTTTTTATAAGGTGCTTGTATTTATTAGAGCAACACGAATCATTTATTTAATTTAATTTCAGACAAGAGCTACGCGACTGTGACTGGAAAAAAAATACAATGTTACGAGTTATAAATATTCTTTCTACGTGTTCTTTTCGAGTTTCCAGTTTTTTCAGAAATTGCTTTCGCGTCGAATTAACATAAAGTTTTTGTGCAAAGTAATAAATCTCAAGATATAAATATTATACACCATCTCCAAAATCGACGCCAATTCATCTTCAACTTTATTTTCTATCTTTCATTGGTTTATTTTAAATCCTTATCGGAGAGATCTTTGAAACTCCTGTAATTAATTATTTGCGTAATAATTAATTACAGGAGTTTAAAATAATTAATAATTATTATAAATTAATTTATAATTAATAATTATTTGCGTAAGTTTTCGATGTTTATAGTAACTTAAGCAACAACGAAACGTAAAACGTTAACATTCGTTAACAAATGTATAAAATATTGTTCTAAAATATTCTCAATTAAGAGTAATTAATACGAACATTAATCTAATATTATTAAAAGATTCAGAAGTGCCGTGATTGAGTTTAGATCCGTGTTCTTGATCTTCTTGATACATTTAAATGACGAACATCGTACTTTATCGTTCATCAGCATGGAATTAGTTACTGAATTACAAAAATTTGGACTTCTCGACGAGAGAAATATTAGATATGTTAGATTGATGTAAATAATAAATTGTTAATCATCGGTTAACATTCGTGTAGTTCCCTATCTTTGTGTAATATTTAACGTAGTAATAATAATAGTAATAAAAATAATATTTTACGTAGTAATAAAAAAAAGAAAAAAGAATTAATGACATAAGTAACAAGGAAACAAAGCATTATTTTTTTATTAAAATAATTTTGAACTGAAGAGTTTTACCGTCTATCACTCAGATAGAAAAATAATTATGTTAAAATATTTATGTCTCCTTAAAAGAATAAAAACAGAACAGATTGTTATCTATGTAATAATGAAACTAAAGAAAATTCCATAAAAATTTATACACCAGTGAATATTTAAATTTCATAAGACATTCTACAAAACTTCTTGCAAAAAAACACAACTGAGTTTCACCAATATTCGAGTACAATCGTACATCTCATTTGAATCAATGATGAACGAAATTCATTTGAGAAAAAAAAAAAAAAGAGAGAATTTTAGACAATAAACACATAAACGACGATAAATCTATTTTTAAACGCACCTGTGATATCGCGATTTTGAAAGATAATGTTCCTTCTTGAGTCATCTACACAAACATTACTATTCATCAAATATATATAGACAGGTATAAGTGACTTACGATTTTTTGTTCAATTTTGTCAATCTACAAACTGCGTATATAGCTAAAATTAAAAGATGACGAGTACAATTGTGGAAAGCAAATGTATTTATTGTAGAATTAAATGATAATTGATTTCTCTGAATAATCGTTAATGCTATTGACAAAATTTGAGCAGTCATAATTTCCTTATTTAAGAAAAAAGATCAAGCAGAGAAGAAATGATAGAAATTTAACAGAAGAGAATAAAATTAATGTGAAAAACTACTGATTAATTAAACAAATTCTAAATGTTCAAAATAAAATTTGAAAAATTGAAATTTTAAAGATTGGAATATCGACAACTTGAAATTTCTTTTTCTTTCAAATAATTTTTTTCTTTTTATTTCGTCTCGAAACATTATAAATTCATTCCTCAAATTCACTGATATTCATAAAGTTCAAGTACTCGTAATTTTTTTATTGCAAAACAGGATCAAAGAAAAAAATAATAAAATTAATGTACCATATAATTGTATCGACAATATCATTTGTAAATAATAATTATATACGCTGCACAATTGAGTATGATTTTTTTCTAAATAAACTTCTTTATTTCTTTGTATTTTATTGTCGCAAAATATTCCAAAACATCTCAAATTAAATATATTTCAATTTCCATTAAAATTTAAATAGAAGTGTATTTTCAAACGCGGCAAGTTTGTTTTTTACTCTCGTTTTCTTCGACAAGATCGAGAGGAAGCGTTTTGCAGCAAAACGATTTAATTTTCTTTTCTGTTTTTTTTTTTTTTTCTTTTATTAACGATTGACATCTTTTAGCAAGATAACTTGAGTCACACGGTCCGATCGTTATATATTGCATGACTCCGGGCTATCCTGTTTTCCATTACACAGATCGATATCTTTGTAGCGACTAATGAACCGTAATATTAATATCAGTTTCCTTTGCTTCATTATTTTCTTACTTCTCTCTGTTTAAATATAGCAAAAAATCAGATAAGAAGTAATTATTCGTCATCAATACATCGTTATGGCGATATTAACTATAATTTCTCAAATTATTAACCGTGACTCGTTGCAATTTCAATCTCGTACAAACGTTTTCATACGTCCAACTTCGCTTTGTGATTCTAAATTCTCGAAATTTTTTTCTCTATTGCAAGTAAGAAACACAGAGGAGGAAAGTAATTTGCAAGTGTTTCATAAAATGGATTACACATGAAGAAGTATACATATAATTTTTGAGAAATGGATTTCAGGATTATCTAATTGTATATTTTTAAATACGTATCACGATATTCTTTTTCATCTTTGATGAATGAACAAAAGTTTGGATGATTTAACTTGTAAAAAATGATTGATCCCTTTAAACGTAGCTAAATTTTATACATATATACAACTTTGTATTGTTAGACTACGGATTTTTATGCATTTATAGGAAATTTCAAAATATGAAATTGCATATAATATAAAAAATATATAAAGTATTTGAATATTTAATACGTACAGAACAAGCTTTCTATCAAACTTCTATTCTTTCCACCATATTCTCCAAAAAAAAAAAAAAAAAAAAAAAACAGTCTATTTAGTTTATACGCAGTGATAAAAGTTTCTTTTTCGGAAAATAGATATTTATACAAATTTATAAATATTCTTATAATTGAAATAATAAAATAAAAAAGGATAAATTTATATTCCTCTTATACTGAAATATAGTTTGCTTCCAAAAATTATAAATATCAATGCTCCGCCGTGTGCGAATGTATGCTTTTTGTACATTTACTTGTTTTTACTTATTTTTTAACCTCGTGCAATTTGTAAAAAGTTACCCACATTTATATTTATTATAATTATATCACAGTTAACCTCACGCAAGTTACACATACTTATGTTTATTATTCATACACCTACTTACTGCGTGATTCATGAGAAAGTTAATTTTCTACCGGGAAAGCAGATCGCTCCAATTTTTTGAACATCGCTGTACATCTATTATAATTTGAATAAATTTAGAATCACTTTAAATAAAAATTACATTGCCTCGCGGTGCTAAAACGTGTATTACAATCCCCAACAACCTCAACGAGATATACATACCTAACCTAAAAGGTACGGAACAAACTTTCTCAACTTCAACAATTTCTACAAAATTACGTCCGCCCTCTTTCCACTGGGACAGGCAATCGTGCTCTGTTTCTATCTCTCAACGTCAATTACAAAGAGATCTAGAAAAAAATAATACCGCGCTCGGTATTATACTCAAGAACAAAAGCACCGCGTTGAAACGAATTAAGGTCCTCTTTGAGACAAAGCGCTGAGGCGTCTGAGAGCTGCGCATGCGCGTACGAGGCGGGGCGGGGGGGGGGGGGCAGAACGAAAAAAAGAACCCCGGGAACGCTTAGCAATTTCAATTTACGCGGAGACGTTGCAAAGGAAGAGCAAATGGAAATTGTTATCACCGAGCCCTCTGATGGAATAAATTAACGCGTACGAGATCGATGGCGAAACGGCTTCATCGTGTAATAGAGGAAAAATGGGTAATACGACGTCCCGCGGTGCCCCATCGCCTGTATATGTATATCTGTTCGTGCGTCCGTGTCGTTAATGCATAATGCACCGTCGTGCATGGTGCGTACGTACGTACCAGGCTACCAGACACGATCGTTTTCCCAATCATTAATCGATCGCTCGAGCATTAGATTAAAGGATGCGGTCGTCGCCGCAGCTGCATAAATTATGTCTCGCGGCGTCCGACCGAGTCCATGTGATTTTCACCCCACGTAGTACGATTTCTTTTTTTTTTTTTTTTTCACTCCTTGTGCGACTTTGCTATTCTATTTTCGAGAAAACTGGTAGTAACCTCAACTTGCATCACGCTCGGCGCGCGACTGTTACAGACAGGATTTTCGCGCTTTGGAAATTTTGATTAATTCTTGGTATTGGCTAATACTAATGCTAATATTAATATTGTTACAACTAATTTAACCAACACTAATATTAATTTAGATTATTATATAGACTATTATTATCATTATTATTGTTGTTGTTGTTGTTATATTACACAGACTAATGTTAATGTATATAATGCTAATATTAATATTGTTACTACTAATTTAACCAATACTAATATTAATTTGGATTATTATATAGACTATTATTATCATTATTATTGTTGTTGTTGTTGTTATATTACACAGACTAATGTTAATGTATATAATATTAATATTAATAATATGAATTTAATCAATATTGGCTAATACTAATATAATACTGATAAGCAGCAACTCATAGTGTTGTTAAGTATCGAAATAAAATTGGCAATTCTCTTTGCGTCCAATTAAAATACTTTTTTAATCCAATATCAGAGAAATTGTCGTTCCGAAAATTCCACTTTGTGTGTTTCTATGAATCCGGATAATATAATAATCTACTGTGGTCTAATTTATTTTAAATTTCCAGATGCGATGGATACTGAAAAAATTCTACTTCCGCCAACTTTTTTTCCCTCTTTGATTTAAGATTCGAGCTGCATTCGACATCTACACTATTACAAATGGGATTGGAAACAGTAATTAAAAATGCAACTCGCTCAAATAATGGCACACGGCGTTAATCTCGCTGGCAACCGGATTGCGGACCGTAACGAGTGACCGAACCATATACAACAATTCGTCGCTTTCCTTTTCTTTTTGAGCTCGTCGGGCACGATATATCACTGGCTAGAAATTATTGAGAAGTAATGAATTTATCATTTGTCCTGCCTGGATTACATTTAAATATACTTGAAACTGAGAAAATGCTGCAATTGTTGAGAGAAAAAAATTTTCGACGTGCGTGGCGCCACAAGAGATTAAAAAATCCACCATCATTCCCGAATGTGCATACGTAGGCTACAGAGCAACGGGTACGTGTACGAATTGAAATTTTTCTACAATAAAATTCCTCCCGTTGCCAGATTAGTCTCGGAGCGAATGGAACACCGGATTATTAAGCAGCAGCTGAACACGTCCAAGAGTTCGGTGGTCGACAAAGCAACGCTGTACCGGTTTAACGTTAAAATATTCATTAGGCGTAACGATAGCCTCGATATTTTGTGTGCGTGGTTCCACGTGTGCTTGATTCACATATACGTATGTACGTGGCATGATAATGCAAGAGAACCGCTCCAAGCCGTATATTTGAGCACTTGCTGACCGCCATTTCACAATTATTTCGCCTTTGTCTTTTCGCGATTATTTTTGCAGCGATTTTCTGTACGATTGTTGTCTCTATAGGTCACGTTCTCCTCTTCGTGATTGGTATCGTATAAAAAATTGTGGAAAATTTTGTTGGATGAAAGTAGAAAAACAATTGGATGGCAAAATTTAAAAACTATAATAATTATCAGGACGAGTATGAAGTAGAGATAAGAAACTCTCCGATATTAAATTATTTTATTTCATTTTATAATTATTATGTTTTATAATTATTACGATATATTTTATGTTTTATAATTATTACGATTGTTAAATTTTATTTTATAATTATATTTCTTTTCAAATTATAATAAATTATTTTACTAGTAAATAATAGTAAATTAGTATTAATACTAGTATTAATTAGTAAATAAGAAATTGTTTGAAAATATTCAATTCGTTTCAAACTTTTTCTCTACTTTTTAATCCGCTTAAACATAAATAAACTATATCAATATCATATTATAATCAATGTTATATCAATTATAAACTATATATATATATATATATTTAATACACAAGAATGTACAAAATATAAAGCAATTTTTTAATACGAGTTTAATCCTCTTTAAAAAAAGTATGAAAACGCACAAAAATCCGTGGTCTGGTTCTAAACAATGAAAGGAAGAAACGAATTATTAAAAAAGTAACTCTGGACCAAAAACAATCATCGAGACATTCTTATATTTCTCAAACGTTTTATCAAACTTCGATCAACTACTTTACTATAATCACAAATGATAACACGTATTATTTATTACAAGCCTAACGGACCGATTTTTACCCGAATCTACTCCAGACGCTTGAACGAAGGAACTGTAAGAGCTAATCCAAAATTAAACCGCCATTACGCCGGTTATATCGCGCAGAACAGGAAATCGGGAGACCGTGACGGAAAAGCTTGGCGTGAAAAACCTCGATATAAAATAGAAAGCTGTTGAAACCGGCGACGTTTGCCATTCGTAATCGCGTGGAATGCAGATTCACGTGCCTATTTAGGTATGCAGCTTGCATTGTTGAACGCGAGACAGGACATAGGAAAATTCAGACCGTTTTCTTTTTTTCCAGTAAAACGCTTAATTAGATTCTACGCTCTTCTGCTATACTTCCACGTGTGCTCTGAATTTCATTGTTGCATTGTTGCATCTGGGAAATTGACGAGCTTGCAGAAAATTTTGTAAGTTCTGTTCTAGAGATATATATTTGAATCAGTTTGTGAATGTAGTACGATTAAAATAATACTTGTACGTTAACCTATGTAAGCACATAATATTTTATTATGTGAATTGTAAATTATAATACTTACAAGCATTACAATTATATTTTAATTAATTGTACAATAATAATTTTAATTTTATATAATATATAATTTAAAATATAATAATTTTAATTAAATATATAATAAATATTATAATTTATATTATATATATATATATATATAAAATATTCAATTGTTTGTTGATTAAGTGTAAGTTAACCATTTAATTAGTTTCGTGATTATAATATAAATTATATTATATAAATTTATCATATATTATATAGTAAACCAGAAAAAGTCTTCAGATGGTTTTTGATATTATACATATATTGTATAGATTTTAAATATTAAATTAACAATATTAAGAAACAATTTTTTTTAAATATTGCATTTAATAAGAGCAAACCTAAAAGATTGCAATTAAAATTTAATAAATTCATTAATTAATATATTAAACCAACCATAATATATATTATAACATATAATAATATTTTATATTAATATATATAATTATATATAAATATAACATTATATTATATGTAATATTAAAAATTAAAATATAATATTATATATAATATTATATTATATATATTAATATATATAATTATAATATTTTATATTATATTATATTACATTAAACATCTGTGTTAAATAAAACTATAAAGAAAAAAATATCGAACTGCTCGATATTACAGATTCGTTACAGCCTTGTAACAAATTCCTTTCATTTCTAATGTAAACTCCTTAGATAAGTATTATAACGTATCAGACGTAAACTGTGCATATTTAATAATGTTCAGCTCAGTCGAGTTGACACACCGAATTCATTTCTTTATTCAAATCTCGCCAAGATTCTCCTTAAAAATCGCCAAGATTCTTCTTGCATTTGGCGCTGCAGCAATAACCAGGATTGCGTTATTAATCTGTCGCGGTGTGGAAAAAGAAAAGAAAGAGGAACGAATCCGAGGAACAATTAATCGCTAATGGGTCTAGACGAGGTTTTTTCGCGACCGAAACCGAATTTATTCCATTGTGTGCGACGGAGAGAGACCCAGCCATCAGACAGGAGAGAGGGAAAAAAGGAGACGAGAGAATGGAGGAATTTAACGGTCAATAATTGAGTCTATCCTGACAAGAGGACGAGGTTTCCTCGGTGGTCGTAATGATCGAGGGCTTAATGACTCGTGTGATCTGGCGGGAGGATCGAGTGTTCAAGCTCTTTTCCGCTTCGAAACGCTGGGCATCCGGCGATAAAAATTTCAATTCTTATTGTTTTCAGTTTTTTACTCGTTTTATTCGTCTATCAAGCGCTTTGAAACTGAACTACACTCGTTTCTACGCTTAAACGTTTTCTACACTCTGTGTAGAAATACGGAAATTGTAGTACAATAATATTATAATAATAATTAGAAGTAATGTGTATCTGTCAAGGGATCAGAAAATGAATATTATTTGCAACTCTGATGTCACGCTTTGTTGCCAAAAGTGTCGAAAAAATTTATATTATATGTTAAAAAATATCAAAAATGTATAATTTATATTACACGTGTTAAAATATAAATACAATACAATAATATGAAAATATAAAATGAAATAAAAATAAAAAATATAAAATAATATAAAAGTAAAAAATATAAGATAAAATAAAAGTAAAAAATATAAAATAATATAAAAGTAAAAAATATAAGATGAAATAAAAATAAAAAAATATAAAATAAAATAAAAATATAAAAATATAAATGTATAATTTATATTACACGTGTTTAAATATAAATACAATACAATAATATAAAAATATAAAATAAAATAAAAATAAAAAGTATAAAATAATATAAAAGTAAAAAATATACGATAAAATAAAAGTAAAAAATATAAAATAATATAAAAGTAAAAAATATAAGATAAAATAAAAATAAAAAATATAAAAATATAAATGTATAATTTATATTACACGTGTTTAAATATAAATATACAATAATATAAAAATATAAAATAATATAAAAGTAAAAAATATAAAATAAAATAAAAATAAAAAAATATAAAAGAAAATAAAAATATAAAAATATAAATGTATAATTTATTATACATTATTATATAATTTAATATTACACGTGTTAAAAATGTTACGTCTTACAAGAGAGAACGTGTCAAATTGGAGGAATAAATGAAAGTTATCAAAATTAAACCACCGTGTCTTGGCTACAAGAAACTTGTATTTAATTTCTTTTTTTCTCCCTACACCCAGATAAAAGGAAAATGAATTATCATGTTACATTCTGCTAAAAAACGATTTGCCTAGTCGCTCTCGCGTCATTTAATCCCCGCGTGACGCAAATTTTAATTGCACTTTTTTCTCGTAAAAGTTAATCGCCGCGTTAAATTGTTTTTTAATTCCTTCTTTCAACTTCGGATAGTGATCACGCGAGCGCGCACGTTACGCAGAACTGTTATCTCGTCCGCCGACAATGCTACCATCTTTATACATTTCATACGGTGGAATTTTAATTGCCACCACCGTGTAATTGTCTCGCACAGCCGCGTTTTGCTCAGCGCTCTTCGAACCGGTAAATTTTAGACACAAAGTTTCTAATTGCTCCGTATTAACGACCGATCCACGGCGATTCATCATGTTTCACTCGCGGTTAAACGCGAACGCTGGAGAAATATATCGGTAAAAATATCGCGGAAATATGCACTGTGGGATACTTACTTCCGGCAATACGGTAAAAAGTATCATTGTAATGCAAAAAAATTGCAATATGAAAATATGTACAAGCGTGTAAGCGTACATACACCTTCAAAAATTTCCAGACTGATGTGCAATCGTTGTGAAAATTAATAAATACGAGAAAATGTCTTATTATAATACTTCTTAATACATATATCTTTAATTTTGACGATACTTTTATATATATATATATATATATATATGTATGTATGTATACATAAATTTTATTTATGTTGATATGTGTTATATAGTATATATATTATATACGTTATTATATATGTTTATATATATACGTATACATGTATTATATATATTTTTTATTTATATTTTATATATATAATATAATATATATAATATTTTATTTATATTTTATATATATATATATATATATATACATATATATATAAAAGTATCGTTAAAATGAAGGATACATGTATGAAGGAATATTATAATATATTTTTATAATATGGTATTTTCGTTAATTTTATTTATTAATTTTTAAAATGATTACACAATTTCGATGGCGTCAATCTCGAAATTTTTGAAGGTTATAATTATTACAACACTTATAGATATTAATGTGTGTAATTATTATAATACTCTATATTTATAATATTAATTATTATATATTATATATATTATATATATTAATTAATATTTATAATATTAATTATTATATATTAATTAATATTAATTATTATATATTATATATAATAATATTAATTATTATAAATGTTATATATATAATATTATAGTTATTTTGATACTTATAATAATTATTATAATACACGTATCGTAATATAAACTATTATACATTTTGCAATATTTTTCATTCAATTCGTGTTTTATCAAATTCGATTTTTCTAATATTATTAAAGAGATCATTACAAGTGATTCTAAGAATTTAATGTTTCTTTTTGCGTTTGAATTTTATAGTTTTCTGAAATTTTGAAAAATTTGAAATACAGTGCTCATAGTATCAGAATAAATTGCCATTTGGCCCTTAATGAGTAATTGATAATGGAAATGTACCAAATTTCATTTTAGTAAATATTACTGATTTTTTTTTTTTTTTTTTTTTTTTTTTGGTATTATAGCTTGGTGAATAGTTTTCATTTTTATTCTTGATTTTAAAATTTGTTCTAGCTATTGAAATTTAAAAGAATTGAAATAACTCCAATTCTAAATTTACACAATTACACATAAACCAAATCAAATTATCGTCAAACTATATATCCAATCATCATTATTCACATTATATAAACCTACATGAAAATTATCAAAAATCGATCGGCATTATTCGTCGTCCTCGAAGGGTTAATCCAGATTTCTTTACTATCGCAAAAAAAGCTTTACTTATACTTAATTTAAACGTCACATTCAAAAATTGTTCGATCGAAATTCCAACAGCAAGCTCCAGCAAGGAAAATCAATTAAACAATCAAGAAGAAACCGCGCCGAAATTGCAGACTCGAAACTCGCGAAAGACGGAACGTTACGTAAAGAAAGAAAAGAAAAAAAAAAAAAGGTTGTCGAAAATTCAGAGAAAACATCGTCCGTCCGTGTCGATGCTTCTGGTCCATCGGTCGCACTCGGCGACGAAGATAAGAAAACTTTGTATAGAAAACGACAGAAGGGGACGTTTTTCTTTGGCGAGTGCCGGACGACCGGGCGCGATATTTTCGCTGCTGCTCGCAGTACAACGAGAAATAGCGGGCATAACTGTTGTGCAAAGTCCTTATCTCGTTGTCAGTCTACCGTGAACTTCACTTTACGAGCATTGCAAGCGAGTCGGCTGCGCGCGTAGCTTTTTCGCGGTTTCCTCTGCATTTCGCTTCGTCTCGCCAGCGTAACGGTTCCCTCCACCTCGTTCCAACGACCGGAAGATCGAATTCCCTCGCCCTCCTTTGGCCACTGATCGAGTGGCATTTTTCTTTTCTTTTTTTAATTTTGTTTCTGGTAATTATATATAATTATAAATTTTATTTTATATAATTATTTATAATTATTATTTTATACACTTTATATAATTATATATAATTATATATAATATTTCTCTAAAATTATATATAATTATATTTTATAAAATTATATACAATTATATATAATATTTTTAAAAAATTATATATAATTATATTTTATAAAATTATATATAATTATTATTTTATACAATTTATATAATTATATATAATTATATTTTATAAAATTATATTATAATTATATATAATTATATATAATATTTTTATAAAATTATAATTTTTTATAATTATATATAATTATATTCTATAAAATTATATTACAATTTTATATAATTATATATTTTAATTTTAATTCTAATTTTATTTATAATTATACGTTTTTCTTTTTTATTCTTATTTTATTTATAACTATGTACTTTTATTTTTTTTCTAATTATATATTTTAATTTTAATTTTAATTTTATTTGTAATTATACATAGATATAGGTTATGATTACTTTTTTATATTTTTAATATTTATAGCGAAGATATAGCGAAGGTATTTTAATATTTATAGCGAAGGTATACTGAAGGTATTTTAGGATTATTATTATTAATTACAATAAATTATAAATTTGGTCAGAAAATAAGATTTTTAAATTTGTTTTTTCTTAAATGATTGAATTAACTTGTACAATTTAATAATAGTTATTTATTTATTAGTTTTTATTATTTTAAGAAATTTAATATATATAATGACAATTATTATTTTTTTAAATTTTTTTAGTTTAAATTGTTATTCAAATGGACTAGTTATTATAATAGTGTTAGTTTTTAGAATTATTGTTATAAATTTAAATTCAATATGTTTAAAAAATTATTGTATATTATTAAATTTAATTCTGATATTATATATATATAATTTCCTGGTGGAAAAGTATGCCAGCACTTTTGTCATAACTGCGCGAATTCCACCCCGGATTGGGATGAAACGACGTTACGAAGTAAACAGTGAAAGTATATCCCATACGTACATCGTTCAATTTGAAATTAAATTATCGGATGTATGAAATTTATGAACCATTCATTTCAGCCAACACGAAAAAAGATAATTGTTGAATGACTATTCAAACAAACGATGTAACAGTTAAATAGTTATCAATAAATTGTAAATAAATTAATAATAAATAGTTAAATAGTTAATAAATAAATTAAATAGTATATAAATAAATTAATAATAAATAGTTAAATAGTTAATAAATAAATTAAATAGTATATAAATAAATTAATAATAAATAGTTAAATAGTTAATAAATAAATTAAATAGTATATAAATAAATTAATAATAAATAGTTAAATAGTTAATTATCAATAAATTGTCAATAAATTGTAAATAAATTATAAATAAATTAATAATAAATAGTTAAACAGTTAATTATCAATAAATTGTCAAAAATTATAAATAAATTAATAATAGTAAATTATTAATAAATTAATAATAATATAATAAGTTAATTTAATAATTATTAACTTATAATAGTAAATTATTAATAAATTAATAACAATATTATAATTTAATTTAAATACTTGATTATTAAAATTAATCGGTGTAACAGTGTATGAAAAATAATCACTGCCAGTATCTTTATTTCTCAGAGTGAACGCGAATGTAAATATTTGCTTGCGCGCAGTTCAGTGTCAAATTAGAATAATATTCTCAAATCTCTGAATATTAGTAAGAACCGCTGTGTATCGTCTGAACAATACCCGACCAGCCTGTTCCACGCGAGTTCCAACGATCTGATCCGCTGAGCAATCGATATACAATGAAAACGAAACACGCGAGAGATCCCTTCGGCGCTTTGTGCCCCGGTGAAAATTATCGCGAATACCTCGACACGCCGAATTCCACGGATTCTATCGGCGACATACGAATGTCACCGAGCGATTCTTCGAGGCCCCGACCATCCGAGAATGTTTCAATCCCTCGGATTCCGCGGATCGCGGATCAATATGGGGGCCCCTATACGCTTTCACAAAGTGGGGGACAAGAAGAAATTGGGCATCATCCGACTACAGAAATGATTGTTATTATATTAATTATACATGAGTAATATAATTACATATAAATTATATAAAATACGTATTAATTAATTTTATATAAATTATACAAATTAAATATTAATTATATTTATTAACAGCGCGTGTGGATCGTCTTGTTTGACTAGATGTTATATTGAAACAGGGAATTGGGCAGCGATCAATTATTTTGTAATGTATAATTATAATTAATTATAATATGTATAGTACAACTATAATTAAATATAATATATATAGTACAAATATAATTAATTATAATATGTACAGTACAACTATAATATTAATTATAATATATATAGTACAACTATAATTAATTATAATATGTATAATACAATACAATTATAATTAATTATAATATATACAGTACAACTATAATTAATTGTAATATATATAACACAACTATAATTAATTATAATATATATAGTACAACTATAATTAATTATAATATATATAATACAACTATAATTAATTATAATATATATAATACAATTATAATTAATTATAGTTATACTATATATATTATAATTAATTACACATCAACGATTATAATTAATTATAATATACTGTAACTTAATTATAATTATATCATATATATTATAATTAGTCACAGTATATTATAATTAATTATAATCGTTGATCATTAATCAGTTAACGGTTTGCTCAACACTGTTTTGAAATAACCCTAATCGTTAATTTATCTGGACAACCGAATGATTGTCCCCTAAATTATTGATATTGCTCTCGGTTATCAAATGAAATATTTCATATTTCATATCTTCTTCAAATAACTTTCAACTCCGTTGTGTAAACTTTAATTGAGAGTATATGTCGTTTTATTTCAACGAATGAATTTAAATGAAAAATCATTTGCAAATGATCAATCTAATCTGGAGCCAGAGTTGTTTTTCAAACGAGAATAATAAATTAGTGGTAGGGACTCGTTCTTTTAAATTGTTACTCTTTATTTCATGTCAAATAAAATTTACCCAGCTCTGGTGTAAACCTTTTCTGTTGGGATTATTTGTTATCTCATTTCAATGAATTGAATCACTTGCAAATGAACTTTGATCCAAAATAAGTTACTTTCTCAAATAAAAATAATAAATTCGTGGAAATAATTCTTTTAAATTGTTACTCTTTATTTCATATCAAATAAAATTTACTCAGCTCTGGTGTAAATCTTATTTTTTGTTTTAGGATTATTTGTTATCTCATTTCAATGAATTGAATCACTTGCAAATGAACTTTGATCCAAAATAAGTTACTTTCTCAAATAAAAATAATAAATTCGTGGAAATAATTCTTTTAAATTGTTACTCTTTATTTTATTTCAAGTAAAATTTATCCCGGTATAAATCTCATCTTCTATTGGCATTATTTGTTATTTTATTTGAATTAACTCGAATTTGCAAATGATTTTGAACCCAAAATAAGTTTTCCAATATTTATTAATATAAATTTAGTGGAAATTTATTATTATTTCTCGTTCTTTCAAATTGTTATTATATTTATTTATCATTATATTATTTATATATGGTCGAAGCTTAGTAATTCATTTGCATGCGTTGTTCCATCCGATAATCCATTTGTATTCGGCCAGAACAAATGCATTAAAGATGCTGCGTATATTCCATTGTTTTCAGTTTATCACGCTTCATTTATATTTATCATTTATCTTTAAAATTCTCCTTTGTTTCGCATCGCACGTTTGGTCTTCGTGGTATTATTTGAAAGTGATTATTTGCAGATTGACTTCTTTCAATTAAGCACGATCAGGCAGGGGAAAATCAACGAACTACCATGTATGGCAAAGGTCTGCTTCGAGAATTCAAATTAGATAGATTGCGTGCAGACTAGATTCTAGAAAAATCTGATAAGTGAACAAGTACGACATATTGTTCAAGTGAGAAATATTACGTTTATCGTTCTTCTTTTTTTTTTTTTTTTTTTCGTACGAACAAATTTCTGGATTTGAACTTTTCAAAGGCAGTGAACAGATTTTGGGTTATTATTATTATAAGGTTATTGCTTTATATATAAACTGTAAACTTTATATATATATATAATTTTATATTATTATATATATTATAATTAATATGACACATTAAACGAAATATAATTATAATAATTAATAATAATAATTATTATAGTAATTAATGCCTACCTAAAAAGTTTGAAAAGAGAAACATGAGGCAAGGGGTTAAATCATGTTCGCAGAAGTTTGAAGATGCATAAAAATCCAGAATCGTGACATTTGACGAATATTTTGTATAATATATGTTATAACTAATCTATCATATTAGACGTACTATAATTATAATAATAATTATTATTAATAACAATAATTAAAATTATTATAATTAATATATTATTATTATTAATTATTACAATTATGTTACGTCTATCTAAGAAGTTTGGAAAGAAAATCACAAATAATTAATAATAATAATTGAAATTGTTATAATTAACATATTATTAAATTAATAATATTGTTACAATTAATATACTACTATTATTAATTATAATTAACAATTGTTATTATTATTATTACAATTGTTACGTCTATCTAAGAAGTTTGGAAAGAAAATCACTAAATAATTAATAATTATCATAACAATAACATTAACAATAATAATAATCACAACAATAATATACATCAATAATTATCATAACAATAATAATAATCATAACAATAACAAAATAAATTAATAACAATAATTAAAATTATTATAACTAACATATTACTAAATTAAAACTATTGTTATAATTAATATATTATTATTATTAATTATTACATTTCTGTTATGTCTACCTAAGAAGTTTGGAAAGAAAATCACAAATAATTAATAATTATCACTATTTTAATCGTTAACAACAATAATTACAATTATTATAATATAATAATATTAACATATTATTAAATTAGAAATAATATTATAATTAATATATTATAATATATAGTATTAACATGTTATTAAATTAAAAATATTGTTTTAATTAATATATTATTATTATTAATTATTACAATTATATTATGTCTACCTAAGAAGTTTGGAAAGAAAATCACAAATAATTAATAATTATCATTGTTAATAACAATAATTAAAATTATTATAATATAATAATATTAACATATTATTAAATTAAAAATAATATTATAATTAATATATTATAATATATAGTATTAACATGTTATTAAATTAAAAATATTGTTTCAATTAATATATTATTATTATTAATTGTTACAGTTATGTTACGTCTATATAAGATAGTTTGGAAAAGAAAATCACGCGACAAAGTATTAAATGACGTTCGCAGAAATTCAATGAGTCGGTAAAAAAATCGACTATTTCGCGTAAATTTCGACAAACACACCCCTCGCAGCTCGAATCGATCGTAACCGATCGCTCGTTAACTTTCGCGATTAATTGCATCACGACGAATGCCATAAACAAGTGTATCATCCGCACGGAGCACAGTTATGGTATTCGCGGAAATTATCCCATCGCGGGATACTCTTTTTCTGTTTTTTTTTTTCCACCCCGTGGATGGTCATTGCGCGTACCAATTCCATTGACCGCGCAGCGTAACAAATTATGCGACGATCTCGCTCACCGTTACAATTAGACGATGTATCACCGCGTTTAGGGCTGGTTATTAACCAACGGACGAGCGTGTGCGTCGTGCAACTTATTTACGGGTACGTACCACGTACTTATGGCTGCAGGATATAACGGCACTTAACAACACCATCCACGCTCTCTCTCACTCTCTCTCTCTCTCTTTTCTCTTTTTTCTCTTACTGTACCACGCAGTAAATACATCGAGCATTAGAAAACACTTTGGTCCTTGTTATCTTGGAACATCATGCTCTCGATCGATGGACGTTGACAGTACCGATCAAAAGTTTGGGTACACTCGCTGTTGCTCGTAATTAACATTTCGAGCGGCTGAATGTTCGGACTGTTCGACTGTCTCGTGAAACGAAATCACACGGCAATAAACTTGGATATTCGTTTCGAGGCACGTGGGGCATCGTTCGTTTTATTCTAATGAAGATGTTCTCGCGTGATTAGTTGAAAAGTGAAGCTCGGGAATCAAAATTAACAGGTTCTTCCCGTTTTTGAGAAGAAATTCTGCTCGAATGTGCATTATTTGTATTATAATGTTGATAATATTAATAAAACTACATAAATTAATAATATTATAATATTATTAGAATAATATTACAAATAATATTATTACAATATTATTACAATATTATTACAATAATATTACAATATTATAACAATAATATTATTACAATATTATTACAATAATATTATTACAATATTATTACAATATTATTACAATATTATTACAATAATATTATTAGAATATTACAATATTATTACAATATTATTACAATAATATTACAATAATATTACTACACTAATATTACTACAATAATATTACAATAATATTATTACAATATTATTACAATAATATTACTACAATATTATTACAATAATATTACAATAATATTATTACAATATTATTATTACAATAATATTACAATATTATTACAATATTATTACAATAATATTACAATAATATTACTACAATATTATTACAATAATATTATTACAATATTATTACAATAATATTACTACAATATTATTACAATAATATTACAATAATATTACAATAATATTATTACAATAATATTACAATAATATTATTACAATATTACTACAATATTATTACAATATTATTACAATAATATTACAAAAATATTATTACAATAATATTATCACAATAATGTTACAATATTATCACAATAACATTACAATATTATTAGAATAATATTACAATATTAATAATATTAATAATATTACATAATTGTACAACATGTTTCATATTAAAAAAATGTCTGTCTCTGTGAAATTTTTTTTTTTTTATAGAAGCAAGTGTTATTAGAATAATGTTCTTAGTATTATTTACTGATTCTTGCATACTTTTTAACTACTGATACTACAATAGACATGTTCATTTTCTATATAAACGTAATGTACTAAACAAGCCGTTATTGATATCAGATATATTTCATCAACATATGAAATGAAATTCTTTTAAAAATTCAAATATATGTACCTTTATCGTGTTAAATGCCATTCGAATGATTATTTCCAATGCTACGTCATTTTATTTGGAGTAGTGATATGCTTCGTAGATAAATTGCTAAATAATAATTGGCAGATGGTACGAAAAAGAAGTTTGTCGACAAAACAGCAAAAGGTTGATATTAATCTCTTGGAATGACGTGCCACGCGCGTCGAGAACTTTTTGCCCCAAAATTGCAATATTTCCTCAGTTCTCAGTATATTTAGGTATAACCCAGGCAAGGCAAATAACAAATTCATTGCTTCACAATAATTTCTATCCGGTGATATTCACACCGGCGAGTTCAAAAAGAAAACGAAAGCGACGAATTGTTGTGTACGGTGTCGGTCACTCGTTACGGTCCGCAATCAGTTGCCAGCGCAATGGGTTAAAGCATCCTGTATATATCTCTACTCACATCTGTTCGAACTTTTGGCCGATGGTGTACCTGTTGGCGTTTAAATTACGCGTTTACGCAGGAAGGATGAGCCATCGAGTATCATTCGGTTCCACTTCAGTCGCGTCCAGCGATTCAGATGCATAATAATTATCACGCCCGTGTCCATTCCCGCGTTCGAGTCCGTTTCCTCGCCGCATACAATTCCACGAGATCCTTCTCGATCTCGCCCGCGGTTATCAATTACAATCCGACACAGGTGATTCTCACCGTTCGATTCGAGCGTTACGCACGCGATCTTCCCAACCTTCTGTAATTGCGCTTTCGTTCGTTTCACGCACGCGAAACTCGAGCGAAGACGTTCCGAGAAAAATTCCGCCGAAATTCTAATTTCTGATAGAACATCCTGAACTCATGTTCTTCGAGGGATGTAAATTAAACTGTGATACGAGATGGCGAGAAAAACTAAATATATTTGAGCTAATTTTTTGAGTGTTTAGCCTACACTGGAGTATAGATAATTTTATAAAATAATTATATTTGATTATAATTTAATTATAATTATATCATATATTAAATTATATATAATATTATAATTATATTATAAATTATATTATAATTATATTATATATTATATTATAATTATATTATATATTATTATAATTATAATTTAGTTATATATATATATATATATAAAATTTTAATATAAGTTATATATTATATATTATTATATTATTAGTTATAATTTAGTTATATAACCAAATATAATTTTATAAAATAATTATATTTGGTTATAATTTAGTTATAATTATATTATATATTATATATAATATTATAATTATATTATGATTATAAGTATAATTTAGTTATATATATATATATATATATAACTATTGTATTATTAAGTATTAGTTCAGTTTTATATATATATATAAAATTTAGTTATAATATTTATTTTAAAGGTTCAAAGAAAATACATAGAAAAAAGAAAGTCAAGCTCTGATGTTTCAGAATTTAGAAGACAAAAGTTTAATTTTCAATATAGTATGACGTCACCACTTGGTATCTTCTCATGTATCAAAGTAAATTGTGAACTTCAGAAAATTTTTATACATGGCCAGTGATATGAAGAAGCACGTGAGAAAATATTGAACTCAAAATTTCTTAAATTTAAAAAAAAGTTTTCTAAATTTCTGTGAACTCATATCACAGTATAGTGTTCGTTAGTACCTACACGTGAATCTCTCATTTGACGAGTAACTATTGTATTAATTCCAAAATTGAGAAAAACGAGTTTATCATAAAAATAGTAAGTTCATTCAAATTCAAATTGTACCCCACACAAAAACTGTATTTTCACACTGTAAGTAATTATTCGTTATCATAATTATTATCCATTATTAGTTTACTACTGAAAGAAATGAAGACTTCATTTTATGTCATATTTACCATTTCTTTCGCTTCGTTTCCTCACGATAAAATAAAGAATATTCTAATGTAATTTATTATATAAAGAACTTAATTCATTAATTAATTAATTTATTTATTTATTGAGAAACTTATGTATACTGGGAGCCTCCAAAGGATCAAAACTATTTGCAAAAAATTAAAATGGCATTTTAATGTATTTTTAAATGATTTAAAACGAATGATCAGATGCTTAGAAGATATACTGTTATTTCAATAAATATTTATAATTATACTAATCATCGCGAATCACCTTCGTGCGATACGCGAATTAAATAAATTCCTAAATTAAAAATGCAATTTCGATCAGATTTTTTTCAAACGTGAAACATTGTGGGCCAACTTTGCAGATCGTTTCGTGAAAAAAAACAAAAAAAAAAAAAAAAAAAAAAGTTACACGAAACGTGTATGAAAAATGTATAAAGAAACAAAATGGAGAATTTGTGAAGGAAAAAAAGGAAAAAGGATTCACGACAAAGGAAAATTTCACTCGCAACGGCGGTGGAAAGGTGTGCCTCGAGGTTTTTCAATTTAAGATTGTCCAGAAATCCGTGGACGCGGATTAGCAGCGAAGAACGAGCGTCGAGGGAAAAAGAAATTTTTCACCCTCGACTCTTAATCATTTTTTTTTTCCAGCGGGGGAAAAAAAAATTTCCCATCTACACGCGTAGACGTTCTTCCACGCCTACTCTCCGCGAGGCTGAAGCACGCTTGATGCTCGAACAACTTCTCTGGAAATTTGTCTCTTGCAGAACGCGAAGCCTCGCGAAGTAGTCAGGTATCAACTCAAGTATTAAAGCAAGAAAGTTGCTGCGTCGACGAAAGAAGCAACCGATGGAATTTGTCGATGAAATGCCGGATGGAAGGTGTTTCTCTTAAGTTTACGGTATTCTGGTAATTCTGGCTTAAGAAGAATCGATCGTTAGGTATACGATTATCGAGAATGCCTGTGTAAAAAGGATTTGTTTGAATTCGTGAAATTAGCAATTGTTGCAGATGTTTCAAGGAAATGGTGTACCGCTCGCAACGAAAGTATGAACGTTTTTGTACAACGAGTAACAAAAACTTCGGAATGTGTTTTTGCTGAAAAAATATTTTATTTCATAACATTGTTATTTATTTATTTTGTATGTGCTTTCGAGAATGCCGGTGTAAAAAGGATTTGTTTGAATTCGTGAAATTAGCAAAGTTACAGATATTTAAAGGAAATGGTGTACCGCTCGCAACGAAAGTATGAACATTTTTGTACAACGAGTAACAAAAACCTCGGAATGTGTTTTTGCTGAATAAAATATTTCATAATATTGTTAATATTTATTTTTTTAATATTGTTATTTTCAATTTATTTCATAATGTTGTTATTTATTTTTGTATTGTTATTATTTTGCAATATTTTAATTTTTGTACTGCTCGATTGATTTATGTATGAACGTTTTTGTACAATGGGTAACAAAAACTTCGGAATGTGTTTTTGCTCAAAAAATATTCTATTCTAATATTGTTATTTATTTTTCTATTATTGTTATTATTTTGTAATATTATTTTGTAGTATTATTTTTGTGTTATTATTTTGTAGTATTATTGTTATTATTTGTAGTATTATTGTAATATTTTAATTTTTGTACTGCTCGATTGATTTAAGTATGAACGTTTTTGTACAATGGGTAACAAAAACTTCGGAATGTGTTTTTGCTAAAAAAATATTCTATTTCATAATATTGTTATTTATTTGTGTATTGTTATTATTTTGTAATATTTTAATTTTTGTACTGCTCGATTGATTTAAGTATGAACGTTTTTGTACAACGGGCAACAGAAACTTCAAACGTGCTTTTTTCTCAAATCCATACTTTTTGAACTGGATGACGGGATATCTCACGCTTTAGTTGACCGATTGACTTGAAATTTGGAGGAGATCTTCACCGGATGATACCATTATCGCGTGAACCACGAATTTCAAAATCTGATGTCTTTCTCTATTTTTTTTTTTTTTTTTTTTTTTTTTTTTTTTTATCACCCGAAAGAAGAAAAGCACAAGGAAAATCGATATTTCAACTTCAAAATGCTGCCGTTTCTTTTAATTTTCGAAATTTCGCTGTTACCGTGGTTCATGCATGCGATAGCCATTATTTATACTAATTAATCAGCATTCTGCTCTTTTAGTTTTCAAATAACCAGGTGGACTTTATCTACATAATTTCCACAACTTTCATTAATTTCGTTAGAAACAAAATTGTAATTGCTCTTCAAGTGTGAATGAATCTGCGTGCGAAAACTGAGGTACTATACCAAAATGTATCGTGGTTTCCTTCGAAAAGAAAATTCTCCAAAGAAAGTCGGATTACCAGAGTATACCCCGTTAAGAAAAAAAAAAAAAAAAAGAAAGAAAAAAGAAAATTCACGTTTGATCGTCGTTGGCCACATGAACGAGGTTCACACGACGATTTCCCCATTATAGTAAGCAACAGTATTATTAAATCTCTGTGTACCAACCAGTTCCCAATTTGCGTGACTACAATCCGCTCTCTCGTTCCCCAAGTATCCACGTTTGAAATCTCTCGCACGGACGTGCACGCCGCCGTCGAATTAATGCTAAACGCGTTAGACTGGGAGGAGAATTGATTGTTGTGGTTGTCTCGTTACAACGTTCACGAGGACTAGGCACGACCGAGGGAAGGATAAACCGGGATAGCAGTGTCGCTGCACGATCGGAAGAACCGACGTGCAGCAAACGGATGCAAACGTGGACGAAACGGTGGCACACGGCGACCAACATTTGAAGCCGCAAGGTAAGCTTTCGTTTGTAACGCGACAAAGCTGGCGAACGGAAAGCTAGACTAGTTGCTGTTCTATTTGAGTTGAGGAGCGGTGATTCACCTAGTCTGCTGACGAGGACGAGGGCGCCATCTTAAAAGTGGTTTGCTCTTTTCCTTTTTTTTTCTTTTAGAAAAGAAGACGTTTGAACGTTTGTGAACGAATAAACATAAACTGCATTGGATTCTAATTGAATTCGTATTGTGTATTAAAATGGTGTATTTAAATATTATGTGTATTTAAATAGTGTAAATATTATGTGTATTTAAATGTTAATGTGTATTAAAGTACGGTATTTAAATATTTTATGTGTATTTAAATGGTAATATGTATTAAAATAGTGTATTTAGATATTAATATGTATTAAAATAGTGTATTTAGATATTAATATGTATTAAAATAACGTATTTAAATATTAATATGTATTAAAATGGTGTAAATATTATGTGTATTTAAATGTTAATGTGTACTAAAGTACTGTATTTAAATATTATGTGTATTTAAATATTAATATGTATTAAAATAGTGTATTTAGATATTAATATGTATTAAAATAGTGTATTTAAATATTAATATATATTAAAATAACGTATTTAAATATTAATGTGTATTAAACTGGTGTAAATATTATGTGTATCAAAGTAGTGTATTTAAATATTAATGTTTATTAAAGTAGTGTATTTAAATATTAATGTAAAATATTAATGCATTAAAATAGTGTAATTAAATACTAATATGTATTAAAATAGTGTATTTAAATATTAATGTGTATTAAAATAGTATATTTAAATATTAATGTGTATTAAAATAGTGTATTTAAATATTAATGTGTATTAAAATAGTACATTTAAATATTAATGTTTATTAAAATAGCGTATTTAAATATTATGTGTAATTAAATACTAATATGTATTAAAATAGTGTATTTAAATATTAATGTGTATTAAAATAGTGTATTTAAATATTAATGTTTATTAAAATAATGTATTTAAATATTAATGTGTACTAAAATACGATTATTACATGCTGGCAGAAGTATGTAACAATTAACAGTTTGTCTCTCGTTTCCTATAAAATTTCTAAAACAGTCGTTCCTTGTAACCAGCACGTTGAAATTCAAACGAAATTGACGAAGTATATTAGTAATTCATGATACTTCCGAATTTACATTTTCTTTTTTCTTTTTTCTTTTTTACGCGTAGATGGTATGATTTAATTACGCCATTAATATGTTAATTACAGCAAAATATGACATTAACGTCGTATGGATGAATCCTTTGACCTATGTAATGGAACAAGAGAGGGTTAAAATGCGCCCTCTGTTGCATCGTGATGTATTAATGTAACTTAACGCCATCACTCGCGCCTTAATTTTACCAGGAGTAAATGGAAACAATGATACAAAGTACCATTTTTTACGAATTAATGATATATTGTGTGTGTGTATATATATATATAATAAAATACTAGTTATATTAAATAAATAAATACTAAGTAAATATATTAATATAAATAAATACTAAATAAATATATTAATATAAATAAATAATAAATAAATATATTAATATAATAAATACTAAATAAATATATTAATATAAATAAATAATAATAAATAAATACATATATTAAATAAATAAATACTAAATAAATATATTAATATAAATAAATAAATTCTAAATACTAAATTTATTAAATACAAAATAAATATATAATAAAAAATAAATAAATTAAATACAATTAAATAAATTAATTAAATTTATTAAAGACTAAATTAAATACTAAATAAATATATTAATATAAATAAATAAATAAATATATTAATATAAATAAATATTAAATAAATAAATACTAAATAAATACATTAAATAAATAAATACTAAATAAATACATTAAATAAATAAATACTAAATAAATACATTAAATAAATAAATACTAAATAAATACATTAAATAAATAAATACTAAATAAATACATTAAATAAATAAATACTAAATAAATACATTAAATAAATAAATACTAAATAAATAATGTTAAGCAAATAAACAAATTACATGCACGTATAATGTTTTTCGTATCTGACACGGTGTAACGTGCTACAGTAACTAATGTTTGTCGAAGGCCGGGGCGAGGAAATCGTGAAAATTTCTCGATCTCGCGGGAACGCGCGAACCTCACGTAATACCAATATAGTTGCAAAACGCGCGGTCACATCCGTGACACCACGGCAAACAAAAGCAACGAAGCAGCGAGAGGAGGCATCTCGAGCGGTCGAGAATCTCGCCGTAACAATAACCTTGTTCCTTAGCCGATAAGCAGTTATGCAAACGAGCAAACAGCTTCGCGGCGTTTCGTCCACGTGTAACGAAGTAGAGAAATTACGATGACCGTAACCGGCTACCGCTCGTGTTAATTATTATTAGTCCTTCTGCTACTGGACTGAGTAATTGCGAAACGTGGGCCGTTTGCTTGCGCGCTTTGAATCCTTTCTCTCGGCCGCTCTGCGATATTAATACTGGGATATTTTTGAAAAATGAGTTTTTGGAACAAAATTCGTTTTCATTCGCATCCCTTTTTTTTTTTTTTAATTTTTTTTTTTCCTTCTCCCATTGAGTTTTCGATATTTCTGTCGTTTAATAATGTTCTTTGTTATTTGATATGTCCGTTTGTTACGTGAATTTTGCGATGTGACGTATTGCAAAGTTATAGTCTGTACGAAACAGAAAATTTAAAATTCTTTTATTTATGTAATACATATAAAGTTACAGTTTTTTTTTC
Organism: Frieseomelitta varia; assembly: GCF_011392965.1. Classification (NCBI taxonomy): domain Eukaryota; kingdom Metazoa; phylum Arthropoda; class Insecta; order Hymenoptera; family Apidae; genus Frieseomelitta; species Frieseomelitta varia. Next base: position 228,235 of record NW_025110147.1, read on the forward strand.
TCTTCCTGAATTCATAAATAAGTATGAAGTTATTTATGAGAAAATGTTTTCTAATATAATGACATTACTGTCAATATTAAATATGAAATTTATATTAACAAGTAAAATGTATTGTAAAGTTATGGTCCGCGACTGTACGAAATAGAAAATTTTAAATTTTTTTATTTATGATAATACTTACAACCTTTTTTTCTCTTCCTGAATTAATAAATAACTATGAAGTTATTTATGAGAAAATGTTTTCTAATATAATGACATTACTGTCAATATTAAATATAAAATTTATATTAACAAATAAAATGTACTGCAAAGTTATAGTCCGCGACTGTACGAAACAGAAAATTTTAAATTTTTTTATTTATATAATGCATATAAAGTTACAGTTTTTTTCTCTTCCTGAATTCATAAATAAGTATGAAGTTATTTATGAGAAAATGTTTTCTAATATAATGACATTATTATCAATATTAAATATGAAATTTATATTAACAAATAAAATGTACTGCAAAGTTATAGTCCGCGACTGTACGAAATAGAAAATTTTAAATTTTTTTATTTATACATATATTAATACATATAAAGTTTAAATTTATATATTATTATATACGTATTAATATATATTTATATATTAATACATATAAAGTATAAAGTTATAAATTTTTTTATTCATACATTTATTAATACATATAAAGTTACAGTTTACCCTCTTCCTGAATTAATAAATAAGTATGAAGTTATTTATGAAAAAAGTGTTTTCTAATATAATGACATTACTATCAATATTAAATATGAAATTTATATTAACAAATAAAATTCCATTGATATATTTATATTTAATGTTAATTTTTATGTTACATTAAAATATAAAATAATTATATATATATACAAGTGTATATATATATATATATATATATATATATATATATATATATATATACAAGTAAATTTAAATAGCTTACACAAGAGGATAATATTGAAAGTATTAATTGAAACTGATAATTTTTAAATATCATTGAAATCAATTCTTTTATATTGGAAATATAATAAACTATACATTAATTAGAAATAAAGATATTCACATCTGATTATATAGTTGGAAGCTCCAATTTTCTATTTCGTTCAATTCTTTTTGCTACAAATTCATTTGCCAATGTCTGCAAAAAGTTTCCACCGTCTCTTCAGCATTTTTGCTCGTTAATGATTTTTCATTACTTAATAGAATATAAAAGTATATCTCCTGTGTCGCTTCGAAACTCCGCGAAAGTTCTTCGAGCTTTTCAATAATAAAATTGTAATACAAAGACACGAACTTTCCTTGCTGCAATTTGATTGTAAAATTACCTTCGCTGGAATTTTTAATATTCCCATTCGTCAATAACGTTCGCTGTCATTTGTCGTGTACTTTATCGTCGCGTTTCTCTTGCTCATTAATCTCGCTAAATTCGCGGCGAATGCGTTTTAATTAATTTTCATACTTGATGGATGGTGGATTTCATGTCAGTTTTGTATCACCCGAGGTGAACAATACACAGTGATGTCCAGTTTTATTTGCAGAGACACGCAGATAATGAAAAAGGAAATTTAATTCCACGTGGCACTGGTTCTCCACGAACTGATGTAATTATTGAATCGCAGACGTTCGCCCGCGGAAAAGAAAGAAGAGAGAAAAATTAATTCACATCGCGCGTCGCAAAATAATATTCTCAGCGAGCGACAAATGTCAATAATAATTTATGATCACCAGCGCTGTTAATAAAATTAAATCGAATCGAACAATGTGAATAACGCGAGCGAAAATTATTATGGTTTCCAATGATATGAAGATGTCAATTAGAGGTTCTCGCGCAAGTCAGGAATATTAAATTCCTGTTTGTAACAACGTCAGATTACCGTCAAAAATAAAATAATTGTCAAGAACCGAAGTCGACGTTGTTATTTTAATATTGATTAACGTCGACTGATTTGAAAATAATTGCCAAGAATCGTTTCGTTAACAGGTCGCTTTATCGTAAAAGTAAATTAGTATAATTATGAGGAATCAATGTTAACGTTAATATTAATGTGACTTAACGTTATTATTTTAAATTGATTAACGTTGAATGATTTAGAAAATAATTGTCAAGGGTTGTTTTGTTTTTGACGACTGAAATTTCAAATTTCTCCCGCCGCGTGGAGAGGAATTTTAATAAATATAAATTATAAAATAGTTATAAATTTTAATAAACATAAATATAAATATAATGTATATGATAATATATAAATATATAATATATTATATTATATATAAATATAAACATAATATATATGATAATACATAAATATATAATATATTACATTATATGTAAATATAAATATAATATATGATAATATGTAAATATACAACATATTACATTATATATAAATATAAATATAATATATATGATAATATGTAAATATATAATATGTTATATTATATATAAATATAAATATATAATATATTATATATAAGTATAGATAGAATTATATATGATAATATATAAATATAAATATATAACATATTATATGTAAGTATATATATAATATAAATATAAATATAAATATAAATATAAATATAAATTTAAAGAAATTTTAATTTTTAATAACCGAGAAACTCGGTCGTACAGTTCGACTAATTTTGGTTGCACAGTAGATTTGCAAATGCAGTATCATAAATTACACTAATGGAAGATTACGAAAATTATTTGTGGCACGCCGTAGCGGTATCTGTGATCAAATTACGTCCCCGACAAACATTCTCGGGACAGAGATACTCAGGATATATTTACTCTCACGAGGAAATACATGAGAATTGCGATAATGCTATTTGTTGTGAATTGTTATACCGTAAAATCAAAGATACGGGCCACTGTTGTAATTACTTTAAGAACAGTGCTTGTTTATTGCCTGATTGTTGGCGTATTAATGACGAAATAAGGAATAATAAAATTGATTAGAATGAAATAAAAGTGATTTATCTACAATATAATACGATATAATATAATATAATATAATTATATATAAATATATATAAATATTATAAATATATATAAATATAATTATATATAAATATAAATATAATATAATATAATTATATATAAATATATATATAATATAATATAATATAATTATATATAAATATATATTCACAAAATAAATATTCAATAAAGAATTATTCAAGAAACAAATTTGATATTCACAAAAGCTTCTAATTCTTTGGAATACTTTCATGAACCAATATGTTTGATGAAAGAACCTGCAACCTAATCTTTCAGTCTACAAGCTCCATCTTTTAAATATAATTAATTACAGTTGCAGATAATATAAATAATAATATTAATATTATGTTGATATTGTATTAATAATATATTAATATTATTAATAATACTATATTAACAATATAATAATATTATTAATAATACTAATATTGTATTAATAATTACATTAATAATGTAAATAATATTATAATAATGTACAAATAATATAACTAATATTATCGCAGCATATAAATGAAACATTTTCAAACATGTAACATGTTTATCATATAACATCACACATTATACATTATTATATAAATATATTATTATGCAACATAAATAAATGTCATTTACACTCGGGAATGCGTATTATTTAATATTGTATTAATAATGA
>NW_025110147.1:231928-236160 GCF_011392965.1 Frieseomelitta varia
TAATATAAATAATAATATTAATATTATGTTAATATTGTTTTAATAATATATTAATATTATTAATAATACTATATTAATAATGTAAATAATAATACTAATATTAATAATATTACATTAATAATGTAAACAATATTACAATAATGTACAAATAATATAATTAATATTATCGCAGCATATAAATGAAATATTTTCAAATATGTAACATGTTTATCATATAACATCACACGTTATACATTATTACATTATAAATATATTATTATGCAACATAAATAAATGTCATTACACTCGGGAATGCGTATTATTAATAATACTATATTAATAATATAAATAATAATACTAATATTAATAATATTACATTAATAATGTAAACAATATTACAATAATGTACAAATAATATAACTAATATTATCGCAGCATATAAATGAAATATTTTCAAATATGTAACATGTTTATTATATAATATCACACATTATACATTATTATATAAATATATTATTATGCAACATAAATAAATGTTATTTACACTCGGGGATGCGTATTATTTAATATTGTAATATTAATAATGATTTAATATTATTAATAATACTATATTAATAATATAAATATTGTGTTAATAATATTACATTAATAATGTAAACAATATTACAATAACGTACAAATGATATAACTAATATTATCGCAGCATACAAATGAAACATTCTCAAACATGTAACATGTTTATCATATAACATCACGCATTATACATTATTACATTATAAATATATTATTATGCAACACAAATAAATGTCATTTACACTCGTGGATGCGTATTATTCCTCCAATCGTCAGACTTTCGAGCGGCCGTGAAAAAAATGTGGAATGCATGGAAAAATTTCATTCCAAATATTTACCTCCCCCGGCTCGGAATGTTTACCTTCCATTTCGTCCGACATTCGCATCCTGCCGTTCGTTCTCCACGTTTCCCCGAGTGTTCACCTTTCTTTCTCTTTTCTCGCCCCCCTGTTCCTCCCGCAGAAACAACACCTTCGCGTATGAAAGAAAATATTCAGTTGACTGGCGCTGCCGTTTCGTTGCCACGGGCGCTGCATCACCGCCGAAGATTTCCGAGTAAATAAAAGACATCGGGCGCACCCGCGCCTACCCCATGAGAAACGCTCGGCGAGAGTCACTTGGACGGATGAATATTTCACGCGCCCCCCTTTCGGTGAATTCTTCGTCTTGCAACGGAACAGTGAAATTTATAAGCGAGTATGCTCGAATGCTCTCGTTGTTCACGGAGAAAGAGAGAGAGAGAGAGAGAGAGAGAGAGGGCGACGCTCGTTTCTTGCTGAAAGAATAATAACATGCAGGATGCCGACGGTGTGTGTCTGTTCTCGTCACGGTTCGTGAAAGAGGAAGCTTCATAATTTCGTGATTCGTTGGGAAATGATTTTTAGAAGATTGCTCGCGACGTCACTTTGGTCGTGAATAAAGGGTGAAAAAACGCGACAGCACGCCCGAATACGAATTAAGTATTGGCCGTCTCTCGCGTTGGTGTGCTAACGCAGGATTGAAATTAAAACGTGGCGGAAAATTAGATGAGAACGATTGGCACTTTCGCAGAAATTCCATAGGTCTGCGAACAGTGAATTTTAAAACAGTCTTCTCGGGAAACTGCTTCCTTCTGCTTTAGCATCATTTGTGATAAAAATGCTTTTTATATGAATTTATATGTGATGAAATATGTATTATTTAAAATTTTATATTATGATATTATGTGTGATAAAATATTTTTTATATAAGTGTTATATTATGATATTGTGTATGACAAAATATTTTTTATATAAATTTATATAAATTGTATTTTTATGTAAATAAAATTTATATAATTTTATATAAATTTATACGGATTTATACAATTTCATATAAATTTATACAGATTTATATAATTTTATATAAATTTATACAGATTTATATAATTTTATATAAATTTATACAGATTTATATAATTTTATATAAATTTATATAAATTATTTCTATATAAATAAAATTTATATAATTTTATATAAATTTATACAGATTTATACAATTTTATATAAATTTATACAGATTTATATAATTTTATATAAATTTATACAGATTTATATACTTTTATACAAATTTATACAGATTTATATAATTTTATATAAATTTATACAGATTTACATAATTTTATATAAATTTATACAGATTTATGTAATTCTATATAAATTTATACAGATTTACATAATTTTATATAAATTTATACAGATTCATATAATTGTATATAAATCTATATAAATTATTTTTATATAAATAAAATTTATATAAATTTATATGATAAAAAATTTTATACAAATTTTTAATATGATGAATGAACGTACGTATGTATTGAACAGAATTATTAATTTTGCTTTTGTATTAAACTCACTTTATTATTACATATACACTTTATGTTATTAAACCTAATTATCAATGAGTTGTCAGGTTTTGAATGTAGAGTATTTACAGAAGTTTCTTTCTGTTTTCTCATCAGAATGCGTAAATTTATTATTTTTGAAAACAATGTTCTGTAGATTAAATTATTGAAAATTTATATATATACATATAACATTTGAAGTTTAAAATAAGTTTTTAAAATAATATTTAAATATTATTATGTAATATCACTCAAATATACATATACATATCTCATTTAAGATTGGAATATTATCTCAAATTCAAATTAGAATTACTAATTCCACTTTCCCATCATTAAACCCATCTAATTATTGTTGTTATAATTTAAAAAATCAGGAAAGTCTGAATTATAAACATCAGGCGTCGTCCTCTGAAGAATTGACCCTCCTTCTTATGGTTTAGGTTAGATTTAGATTAGGTTCACTCTTGCACGTAAAATCACCCCTAAACTGTAAGTGTATATATATATATATATTTCATTCGATCGATATTAAACACGCAAAGAGGATGATTCGACGAATAGTAATTTGATTTCTTTCTTTAATCGGAAGAATCCACACCTGCAAGCCACAGTCGCAGATTTAAATATCCACGTGCAAGCGACGCGGCGCTAAAAGTTGGCCGGTGACAGTTCTCGTAAAGCTCGTTGAAACTTACGACGAAAACTTTGTACTTAGCGACGCCGGGGATGGTGATGGTGGTGCATTTGTTACAGTCGTCGAGCGAGGAAGCTCGTGGGAGAAGCGACTGCCGAATTTTGTGTGTGTCTGGCCGTCGTCGAGCGGTTGCGGCTGGTAAACGCATTATAAATTCCGGTCTACGGGGACGTTTGCTAAATTTACGTTCGAATTTCGTCGGATCGATGTCGCGAATTATTTTCGAGCCGGTGTTTTCCACGAAAAAACTTCGGACTTTTGTAACGTGGCGAAGAGGATCGTAGAATTTCGGGGAGACCTTCGATCTTCAAGATCATGGCTGAATTTAACATCGTGAACAGTTCTCTTTCATTTTTCTAAAAAATGTCCCAACTTGCCGAAAAGCAGCATTCCTCGTTTGTCACGTTGAATGTTTAGAATTAATTTAATAATTGACTTTGATATTTTATTTTTATAAAAAAGTGTATATGTATTACAAGTGCGAACATTTTCCATATCAGTCACTGTGTATTGTGTTTCTTGGATAATAATAATATTTAGTGAACAAGTAAGATATATCGTGTAATGAATAAGAAAGAGAAAGTTTCTAGAGATGATTGATTCTATAAAATTAAATTATAATTTCGTAGATTTCAACTTTATGGACATTTTAATTCAGAACCCTATATAAAATCATATAATAACTTGAAATTAATATTTTGGAAATGCTTGTTCCTTCACTCGTTGCATAATCACGAAAATATTAGATTTATAACAATTATTAGCTCGAAATTTACAAGAGTTACTTGATTTTTCTCCTCGTAAGTAATTGAAATTATAGCTAAAAATATCTAAATCTGCATTCTAACAAGATAGAAAAAGACTTCAGAATTTTGTCGAAAAAAGAGATGAAAAGTATCTATTAAAAATTGTTTCAACGAGCAATTGTAACATCTATAACAATGCATAGATACGATAATTATAATATTTTTCCACAATATTTAAAATTACAATATTTAATATTGCAATATTTTAAACTACTGTTTAAAATTACAATATTTAAAATTACAATGTTTAAAATTGCAATATTTAAAATTACAATATTTAAAATTACAATATTTAAAATTGCAATATTTAATA
>NW_025110147.1:236257-242874 GCF_011392965.1 Frieseomelitta varia
ATTTAAAATTGCAATATTTAATATTACAATATTTAAAATTACAATAATTAAAATTACAATATTTAAAATTACAATATTTAAAAATGATAAGAAAAAACACATCATCTTCGAACTTTCTCGAAATTTTGCCAGAGATTTCCCACCGACAAACCTAATAAATATTCAGAGTATTACAGCAACATCCAGAATAGGATTATAACGAGGACGAGGCAGATTTTTTTTCTGACCGAGCTCGCCTGACCACGACGAACTCATTACGAGAATTCTAGAACTTTGTTAAACTACGTTTCCGCCGAGCAGATTCCTCATTCCTGGTGGATTCTTCTCTTTACAGAGATTCCCATCTTCCGGTATAACTTCCGTAATCATGGTTATGGTTGATTCAAGTTTACCTGCGAGAAGGTAATATTCTAACCATCGATTTTTATCGATTTATTAGGAGAGTGGAATGTCTCATGATTTATCTTTTGATCGAACATTTTATTCCTTATCTTTAATTATCAAGAGCAGAAAAAGTATTGAGTAACACTTCGATTGTATGAGTATTAATTATAAAACGTCAAGTATATATTATTTGTTGAAACGATAGAGTAATTCAGTTTTACAAAATTCGAGATCTAAAATCATTTCGAATAATTATTTTAATCAATGAAAATCAATTAAAACACTCTGTCAAATAATACAAATAGTTTAGAAAAGGCAATTTGTATTATAATAACTGTTGTTTTGTATTGGGTAATTTTGTGCGAGAGACAAGGAAATATGCACGTTCAAACATATTATACTTATGAGGTGTTAATTAATGTTAATTAAAATTAGAATATCTCCTTCTCAAATATTTATAATTTCTTATTTGATCGTTATATATTTATTATAATATTAATAATTCTAATGTAATTTTAAATTTCAATATAAAATATTAATAATTTTATATTACATTATATATTATAATATATAATTTTAATGTAAAATATTAATAATTTTATATTACATTATATATTATAATATATAATTTTAATGTAACATAAAATTAGTAATATTTTACATTAAAATTATATATTATACATTATAATTTTATTGCTTTAATAAATGCATATATTATAATTTTATATTACATTATATATTATAATATACAATTTTAATGTAACATAAAATTAGTAATATTTTACATTAAAATTATATATTATACATTATAATTTTATTGCTTTAATAAATGCATATATTATAATTTTATATTACATTATATATTATAATATATAATTTTAATGTGATTTTAATATTAAATTTCAATATAAAATATTAATAATTTTATATTACATTATAATTTTAATATTAAATTTCAATATAAGATATTAATATTACATTTAATATTACATATAATTTTACATTACATTATAATTTTAATATTAAATTTCAATATAAAATATTAATAATTTTACATTACATTATATACTCGTTATTACATTTCTCGCCTTGAGACTCGTTTCTTTCTCAAGTTCAGCTACACTTCAAAAATTTTCGTTCAGTTCTTCTCCCAGAAGGAAAAATGCCATTTGTTCGTTTCTCTCATGGTTCGCTTTTGCTCAAGGAGTAAAATCATTCCTTGAAAGGGAGTCAATTCACATATGAACGTGCAAGTCTCCTTTACTCGCGAAGAAAATATTTCTTCAAAAAATGTTTGTGTCTTGGTGTTGCAATTTTTCTTTGGCCTGGCTAAAGAGATAACTCGTCCTTGGATGCTTCTACATGAGGGACGTATTACCATTACCCGCGACCATTTCGTGGCAAATACAATTCTGGCTGCAGCTCAGCGACTCGAGCCATCATCCATCTTCATCGTTTGATAATTTACGGTCTCGATAACTGTAAGAATTCCCCAGCGTAGGAAATCGCTGGCCGTTATCTTTGAACCCTAAAACGTCGCCGTCATGCTCTACTTTCTCCTTCCAGTCGAATATTCATAATAAAACACGCGATTTTTCATTGTCTTCCATAGGTGCCATATTGCACACGCGATTAATTTCACAAACGCGAGATCCTTGTAAGACGTAGTTATAAATACATGCAGTTTCAATAATTATGTGAATTGAAAGCATGATGCAGTATGTTATAAGGGTGATCTTTGAACGTGGAATGTCTGATACTGTGCAAAGAAAAAAAAAAAGTATCGAGTCAGTGTTTCACAATGCTACATTGTGTTTAAAACTAACAATTGATATTTAGTATTAATTATTGTATTTATACATTCTTTGGCAACCTGTGTTATTGACAATAATATTCAAAATTCAACTCAAGCGTTTGGAACGATTGATCTATTTTCATTTGCGATGGATTTTGTGAATTTCAATAGTTTGAAATATAGGGGGCGCAAACGAGCAATGAGAAAACGCGAATTTCTCGCAAGCGAAAGTATAGAATATCCACAATAAAATGCTCGTTGTATTACAACATAATTACACGCGTATTTATTCTGGTATATTATGTAACAATACACGTGTATTTATATAGTTATATAAATATCTTTACAAAAATACTTGTCAAAATATTTAATACAGTATATAAAATAAATATTATTTATTAATGTATAAAATTATAAAATATATAAAATAAATATGAAACAGGATACATTTATATATAATATAATAATTAATATATATTATATTATAAATATATTATACAATAATTATTATTATATTATGTTTATATTTATAATACATATATAATCATATATATGTTATAAATATATATTATATAATTAATTGTTATTATATTATATTTATATTTATAATACATATATAATTATATGTTATAAATATATATTATATAATTAATTATTATTATATTATATTTATATTTATAATACATATATAATTATATGTTATAAATATAATATAATATAATAATATAATATATAGATACACGTTTATATTATCATATACATTAACTATTATATATTATATATTATATATTACTATTATAACTATATATTAACTATTATATATTATTAATTAATTAATATAATATACAAATATAATATAATAATTAATATATATGATAATATAAACGTGTATCTATATATTATATTATATTATATTATATACTATATTATAATATATCTACGTGTATTATATTATATAGTTGCATTTACAAATTTTATTAGAAAATATTCAACACACTACATCCAAAAAGTATTTCGCTTGATAATATTACACCTCTTGTTCAATTAACTTTGCAAACACGCGTCGTCAGCTCAAAAGAAGTAAAAGAAAAAGAAAGAAATCAGAAGATTTATTCGTTCAGAAACGCGGCGTGAACACGCGCGCACGCACGCGTGCCGATTTTTTTCAACAGCCGGCAGCCCGGTTGAATCGCAATTAGTAAAATTTAATTAATGACCGAATCGAAGAAGCTCGTAGAACTCCATTCCGCGGAGTTCCATGGAATTTTCAATAATCTCTGATTAAAGGGTGCGGCTTTTCGAGTATGCCGGGACGCGCGTACAATCGCATGCGCCGTGTTCAGAATAACGGGAAATTCGTTAAGTAGCGTTGTTCGAGGAAACTCGAACGTGCAACGAAACTGTTCGCGCGGCTCTCTGCTCTCGTAGAGGGAAATTCTGATCGATTTTCTGGAACAGTTTCATCTTTAGGCTAACGCGTTTCTACTTTTAATGATGAGAAGGTGAGAATCTTAAGAAAGCGGAAGGTCAAAAGAAGAATTTATCGATGAAATTATTTGTTCAAAGATGAAAAGCTGAAAACATTTCTAACATTTTATAGGGATTCTTTTTAGACTTATTTGAACTGCGAATTATTTAGGGATTCGAGTTAATTTCTTTGCTTTGTCAAAAAACTGTTCACCTGCATTTTGGAAATTTGAACGAAGTCTTTGTGACTCGAAAATGTATTTCTTTTATGTATCCAGGAATAAATATTAATTAATATTTATAAATTAATTCATTAATATTTATTATTAGTACAATTAATGTAATTATAAATATAAATATTTCTGTCGAATATTTCAAATTCTGAAGTTGTCTTCATATTATCATTTATTAATCTTCCAACACCAATTAATGTTAATTATATATGAAATTTTCGATCAGTGTTAGAAATTTTTTGAATAGTTCAAATTATTTCAGGATTATTTTTATCTATACGTTATTGTCCAAATATTGATTTTGCTTCTAAAAAAAATTTCTCATATTATAAAAGACATAAATTCAGGATGATTAATTCGTTTAATTCATATAAATGGAGCATCATTTTATTTTTTATTAATTTATATTCATATTAGACGAAATTTATTTTATTATTCACTTAAACTTAATTATAGTTTGATTAATTGGTAGAATAATCTTATTTTTATCAAATAGCAACTGCATGTTTAGGATATGTATTACCATGAGGACAAATATCATTTTGGTGAGCTATAGTAATTACTAATTTATTATCAGCATTACCTTATATTGGACAAATAATTATTGAATGAGTATCAGTTGTCTACACGTATGATAATCAAAGGAAAAAAAAATATACCTACAAATTTTATATATATTCTTACTGTTACATATTGTCGTAATATATTTCTATTTATATCACATGGACTTTCGAAAATTTAAGTAAATCCACGCCTATATAATAATTGAAATTATTAAGTGATTGTATAATTATATAGAATTACATAATTATTAATACAAAAACATGTTTATTCAATCATTCGTAAGAACACAATTTATCGAAACAATTGTTCGTCATTTGCTCTATCCAAAATTTTATGCGACCAGCAAGGATAGTATAATTAACACACGGACATCGAGACAATTTTAGATTCAATTACGAGAGTCGGCCAGAGTGTGGCATTTCAACGAAAATTAAAGCCACACTCTGTCGTATCTATTCGAGTGGATTCGGCGCCATTCTTCAAGAGGTCATGAGGTAACGTCGCACTGCGGATGGCTTTGTTCACTGCCGATGATACGATCAACCGGGTTCTACCGTTGGAAAATTGGCAACCACTTTTTCACCACGAAGTCGCGCAACTGCTGTGAGAACGCGTTTACGTGCCATTCATATTTCCAAGCTTGAGAAGAATCTCGGACATTTTACAGCCGCCAGTTATTCGAATTGAAATTGGACAGAATTTCCAACGCGTTTTCGCGCGTCTCTGATAAAATTTTAGCGTAGTCGAATGATTAAAAGTGTCTGTATGACTATTACCGTGTCGTGTTAGGGTTTTTAAACACATTTCAATTAACTGATGGCATATAGTATAATATTATATTAATATTTTAATATTGTATAATTTTACATTAATATATTAATATTATATAATTTTATATTAATATATCAATATTATATAATTTTATATTAATATATTAATATTATATAATTTTATAATATATTAATATTATATAATTTTATATTAATATTATAGTACAATATATAACATATACTGTGGTGTGTAATAATATTTTGAATACAGTAGTATGAGAATATTATGTACGTACATATTTATCAAAGATTATTACTATAGAATATGCTGTACATTACTATATAATGTGCTAGTAAAATTATATGCAGCATGATAGTATGTTTAACTAAATATTATTAAAGTATTGCACAAGTATGTGTAAATACTAATAAAATATTATAATAACATTTTTAAAATACTTTTTTGATTGATTACCAATGTGTACTATATAAATAGTACGTGTAGTACAATGTTATAACAGGTTAGTAATATATACTTACCTAAATAATATTGTTATATATTCTATTATTATATTATTATAATAATAGAGTAATATATAATAATACAATAATAGAATAATAGATAATAATATAATTATATTGTAAGTATATATATTATATATTATACTAGAGTGTAATAGTATGATACTCTTTAATTAAATATTAATAAAACAAACAAGTCTTTAATTAAATATTAGTAAAATATGCTAATATCATTGTGTGCTATAATAGCATCTCAACAATAGTTTCAATATTTGTACAGTATTGTAATATACACATAGCATATCACAGTAGTATTATATACTGTAATATTACACCATTTCAGTATTACAATATTCTTTTAATTATTTTTGTATCTATCTAAAAATTCAAACAAGAATCGACTGAGATAAATTACTATATTTTAACTAATATTTATAATATATATAACATATGTAATATATATAATTTATATAATATATAATATTAATAATATTAATAATTATAATATATAATATTAATAATATTAATAATTATAATATATAATATTAATAATATTAATAATTATAATATATAATATTAATAATATTAATATAAACTAATATTTTATACTCAGACACTCTAACAAACACTAGGTTATTTTCAACAACAATAAACTGTGAATCGTCTTAACGCAAAAATGGCGAACCCCTCGTTGAATGTCCGGCCAACGACAAATTCCGACTTAACTTACTTAAAATTCCCTAATGCTCCATATTCACTGCCGAAGCTGAACACGAGACACGTGCAGTAGGTGCTACAAGCAGTTTACCTCGTAACGCTCTTTTTATCCAACTCTCTCTTCTTCTTTTCTTCGTTTTTTTTTTCCTTTTTTTTTTTTTTTTA